>NW_024868348.1:0-85839 GCF_013358625.1 Macadamia integrifolia | reverse complement strand
CTGATATGAGGAGACATTGACATCAACTAGCCATTTCTGACCAACTTCAGAGTTCAGCCACCTCTCAGAAACAAGACAAAAAGGAGAAGCAGAACATCAGTACTGCAGAAGTTGGGGGGCTGGATCAGGAAGGAGCGAGTTGGATCACATGGTAGCTTTAGGGTCGGCTTAGGTAACCTCCTCACTGACCTCAGCCTGACCAACGAGCTGTACAGAGGGAGCTGGGGCAAGAGCGCACTGCTCATACTCAAAGAAATCATAATTAGATGTCTTACCAAGGATGAAATGAATGGCGTCTTCTGAGCCAGCCTGATATGAGGAGACATTGACATCAACTAGCCATTTCTGACCAACTTCAGAGTTCAGCCACCTCTCAGCGGCAACCTCATCGTTCGAAGCCAGTTCGGATTGATGTTTCTTCTCCAGCTCAGAAATTTGAGCTGAGTGTTCATCTTCTTTCTTTTTGTTGGCCTCCTGAGCTTCGGCCAGCTCACTCTGGAGTATGTCTTTCTCTTTGACAAGGCCGCTGTTGATCCTGAGCTGCTTAGCCACCTCGCACTCCAGCTCGCCAGCCCTCTCCTCATGGTCTTTCACCATCTTCTCCTTAAATCGGGCCTTTCTCTTCTCATTCTCCAGTAGGTCCCGTGGCCATATGAAGATCCCCCCGCAGGTACTTTACCTCATCATCTAACTTCCCGAGGGCAACGGCCATGTTCTCGAACCGACTGGCGGCCTCCACAGCATAAGCGAAAGCTTGCATTTATCCAACAGATCCATGAATACTAGGAACTCAAATAAATACAAAGGGTAAGAGGCGGGAAATACTTACATCCCCCATCTGGGCATAGACTTGCTCCAAAAAGTTAATGTCAGGTAGCTTCCTCACACGGATAACATCCTTCTTAGGACAGCTATGGCGGCACCAACTCTGAGCTGCTGAGGGGTCTAAAACGGTGCCGTTCTCCAGTAGGTCCACCCCGGGGTCTGTGGGCTGCTTCCCCGTTCGAGCCACCTTTGGAGGGTTTCCATGCTGCTTCTCGTCAACTGGCGAGCACCTCCTTTTTTGGCCGTCGGACCCTACCCCAGCTCGGTCAGGTGTGCTAATTTTTGCTGGTGCCTTCTTTACCGCACCAGCTGGTTCCTTTACCTTCACAGAACCCAGAGCCCCGTGCCGAGCTAAATATTATACTGGAGGGGGCATCTCCTTCCTTTGCTTGCCCCCAATAATAAGGGGTGAGGACCTGTTGCCTGCATCAGCGGGAGGAGCGACCTTCACACCCGAGTTGGGGCTTGCCACGGCCTTGCCCTTGTCAATGACCTTCTTGGCAGCCTGCTCGATCGCATCTTTCTTCTTTGCCTTCGCTGTCACCGCGGCCAAGGCCTTATTGTCTACCTTCACATTAACCACTGCAAGATGAGAAAGAATCGAGCTTTATCAGTACTGGGAATAGGCTAAAACATCAAAAACTTAGCTGAACCATAATAACCGGACTCGATCAGACCCTCACCAGGGACTTCACTCAACTCAAACTCCCAGAGGAAGTCTTCATCCTGCAGCATGCGAACATCCATAGCCTCCCCACCCAAACACATTTGATATGTTTGGAGGTCAGCTCGGGAGAGCTTAGGTGCTTGGTTCAGCATAGAGAGGGTGGGCTTGACCCAGTTGCTCTTGAAGGGGTTTCCCTCCATCGCCACGTAGAAGTACCTCTCCTTCCACTTCTTCACCAAGGAGGGCATGTTGAGGAACATCTTCAGGTCGCTGTAAGGACTATCCCTATCCCTCTTGGTAAAGTAGTACCACCTTGAGGTGTGCCTCTTCACCAAGAACATCTTCCTCAACAGATCCAGTGTTGCGGTCTGACCCAGCTTCAAGACAAACACCTCAAAGCCAAGAACAGACTACCATGAGTTAGGAGTCAACTGGCTTGGAGCGAGGCACCAGTGTTCTAGGATCGATCTGACCAGCTCAGGCATAGGAATCCTCAGGCCACTCTGGAAGGCCACATCGTAAAGTGTAACCTCATCCCCAAAGGTGTCCACTCGTTCGTTCTCGTTTGGGATGCGCATCACCACATAATCTGGGATGCTGCATCGACTCCGGATCAGGTTGAGCACCTTGGGCATCAGGATGCTTGGGGTATTCACCACGGTCTTCTTCTCTCCAGAGGAGGAGGTAAAGCCTTCCCCCTCGGACTCTGCCTGGCTGGCCTCAGGGACTTTGGCACTTGAGGGGCCCACACCCAGAGTACTTGCTACCATGGCACTAGGGGGCTGAGCTGAGGCAGTCGAGCCAGCCCCAGCCCTACTCGAAACAGTCTCTGGTGAGACCACCTCCACAGACTCAGAGCTCGAGCTACCGTTAGAGCCAAAGTTATTGTCAGAGCCCTGATTGCTGGAAGTGTCGTCACTAGAGGACGAAGGATCGAGAATGGGGCACTCAGAGTGATTTTCCCCAGGCCTCATGGTAGTCAAGGGGGTCTAGTTGGGCGAGTCCGGATCATGTGCTGACGCCATATTGGGATCTCTGGGGCTAGTGCTAGGGTATGCAGAAGGCTGAGCAGAGGACTGACTAGTCAAAACCATAATCGTACTTACTTGTTGCAGGACTAACTTGGAAGGATGAGTGAGAAGGAGCGCTATTCACGACACCGTACTGCTCTGAAACTCTTTGATAGTCCACACTGAGGATGGGAGTGAGCCGAGATAACTTTATCACAAGATCGAATAATAAGACTTCTAGGAAAGATGTACACTATTTATAAGAGAAGGTGGTGGAGAATGAACGGTTGCATCTTATCAAAATCAACGGCGGACAAGAACGATCTCTTCGCCTGCCCAAGGTGAGGTAATGGCTCTGAGTCATGTGGCATAACGAGCGCATTTTATGTCGAGTGGATGGCGCATGACCAGAAATTTCAACAAAATTTAATGCTCTAGCTGTCCAAGCCGAACCGCTAGAGCGGGGGGCTGGTGATGAGGGTATTTCTTCCCAACCACGGTATGGACAAGGACTGGTCCTGACCAATGCTGCACCTCGGCCCTCCATCAGCCCATGCTTCCACCTCGGCCCTCCATCAGGCCGTGCTGCCACCTCGGCCCTCCATTAGGCCATGCTACCACCTCGGTGCTCTTTTAGGCCATGCCGCCACCTCGGCCCTCCATCAGGCCGTCCTACCACCTCGGCCCTCCATCAGGCCATGCTGCCACCTTGGCATTCCTTCAGGCCGTGCTACCACCTCAGCCCGACATCAACAACAAGGTTTTCAGAATTGTACTTTTGTCCACCCCTGCATTCAAGGAACGTAATCCCTATTCAGAAGGACAAGACTCTATCCACTACACGTCACTATAGATGTCTATCCCTCACACGGTTGGCCTTTCCGAGATAAGAGGGGAATATTCCCATAGAATGCCCTAAGACCCAAAATAGTCCAAGAATCACAAAGCCACTCCCCTCAAGGACTCCACGCCTAAACAGGACTATTCACAATTATCTCCCAATCTCCCTCCATCAGTAGCCTATAAATACCATGGTAAGCCTCCATCAAGGAGATCGATCACTTCTTTTGACTAAAAGCTCTCTTGAGCATCTGTCGTGGAAAGATCTGACTTAGGCATCAGAGAGTCCCCTATTGGGGTAGCCCAGTTCTCCCCTGTCTTCTCTTCTATGCAGGTCAGCTGAAGCATCAGGAACTTCAGGGAAGATCACCCGATCAATTTTTTCCACATCACATAGTATCTCTTGAGTTGATCCATGTTGATCAACCCAGACACTTCTTCGTCATTGAGGTCCATAAGTCTTATAGCCTTGCTTGGCAAAATTTCTTTGACAATGAATGGGCCACTCCAATTTGGCCTGAACTTTCCCCTCAGGCTATGAATGGTGGCTCTTTATTCTTGAAGAACCAGGTCACCTTCTTCTATGTGATGGGGCTTTACATGCTTTTTGAATGCTTTTGCCATCCTTAACTAATATTTTCTTAGATTATCCTTGGCCTTCATACACCTTTCATCCAAAAAGTTGAGCTTGTTATGTCCAGCCTTCACCATTCTCCTTTAGGCAACTGGTAATCCAAAAGTACCCTTAGGGATGGTACTAGGATCTCTAGTAGTACCACCTCAACCCCATACACCAAGTAAAAAGGTGTTGCTCCAGTCGAGGACTGTATGGAAGTTTGATATGCCCATAAGGCCAACGGTAACTTGTCTGGCCAATCCTTGTGTGTTTCAGCCATTTTTTGGAGGATGACCTTGATATTCTTGTTAGCTGCTTTCACTACCCCATTGGTTTGTGGTCTGTAAGTCGTAAAGCGATATCTCTTGATGCCAAACTTTATACAGATTCTGCCAGTCTTGCCCCAAAAATGGGATCCTTGATCTGATATCAGCTCCTATGGTACTCCATACCGAGAAATGTTATTTTCTTGAATAAACTTTGCCACCTTAGGAGATGTGACGATTACATATGACTGAGCTTCTACCCATTTTGTGAAGTAACCAATGGCCACTAAGAAGAGTTTGTGCCCGTTGGCTGCTCTGGGGTTTATCTTTCCTATGACATCAATGCCCCAAGTAGAGAATGGCCACGGAGAACTAAGTGAGTGCAGCTCTATTGGTGGGATGTGTATGATGTTGGCAAATATCTGGCATTTATGATATTTCTTGACAAAACGTACACAGTCTGCTTCCATCGTGCTCCAGTAGTATTCCAATCTGAGAATCTTCTTGGTTAATATCTTGGCATTCGTATGAGGCCCGTTAAGACCTCGGTGAATTTCATCCATAATCATTCTAGCTTGATCTTCATCTACACACAACAATTGTATCCCATCATAAGACCTCTTATATAAAAAGTCCACTTGGGGAATGAACTGGGTGGCATATCTCCTTAAGAACCTCTTTTCTCCATCTGTAGCTTTAACCGGATACTTCCTTTCCCTGATAAAGTCCACTATGCGAGTAAACCGAGACCAACCATCTATAGTGAGAGAGTTCAACGTATTATGGTAAATAGGATTGCTTCTTTGTTCCACTAGGAAGGGTCAGATTCGGGCCATAGGATTGCATTCTACCATGAAAGCCAAGGTTACAAGGGCATATGCAAACGGATTGTATCCCTTTGGAAGTATTCAAATGAGATCTTCTCAAAGTATCCAATCACATCTTTTAGATACTCTTGATACCATTTTAGTTTCTCATCTCTAGTCTTCCATTTTCCTTGTGTCTGATAGATGACAATGGTTGAATTTCCATACACCCTGACCCTATTCACCCCAATGGTTAGAGCTATTTCTAGTCCCAAGGCACAGGCTTTATATTCAATAATGTTGTTAGTGTAGGAGAAGTCAAGGCAGAATGGAGAAGGTAAGTAAAGAATTCCTGGAGTGACAAGCAATATTCCCACACCACATCCCTTCTGGTTGGATGCTCTATCAAAATATAGCTGCCATTCATCAACTATATCTTCAATTGCTATGATTTCTTAATCTGGAAAGGCATCATCAAAGATTCTTCCATCCCCTGTAAGGTGAATGGCCAAATGATCGGCTATAGTTTACCCCTTGATGGACTTCTGGGCAACATAGGTGATGTTGAATTCTAATAGCAATAGCAACCATTGAGCCATCCTTCCTTTGAGAGCTGGTTTCTCAAAGAGGTACTTGATTCGATCCATCTTTGAGATCAATCGTACTAAATATGCTACCATGTAATGCCGAGCCTCTTCGTTGCCCATATCAATATAACACAAGTTCTTTTCAAAGATGTGTATTGCATCTCATATTCCAAGAACCTTTTTCTGAGGTAGTATATGGCATGCTCCACCCCCTTCTTTGTCTCCTTTTGAGCTAGCAGGGAACCCATGGAATACTCTCCAACTAACAAGTACAGCAGAAGTGGTTCCCCCTCTACCGAAGGTGTCAACACTGGTGGATTCATAAGATATCCCTTTATCTTATTGAAAGCTTGTTAGCACTAGTCATTCCATTCTGTGGGCTGATCCTTCCTCAGCAACTTGAAGAATGGTTCACAGATCGTAGTCAACTGAGCTATGAACCTACTGATGTACTGAATATGACCCAAGAATCCCCATATCTCTTGCTCAGTACAAGGTGTAGGCATTTCTTGGATTGACTTAATCTTGATAGGATCAACTTCGATACCTCTTTCGCTTACCAAGAACCCTAACTGTTTCCCTGATGTTGCCCCAAATACACATTTCTAAGGATTCAACTTCAGTTAATACTTCTTGATCCTTTCGAAGAACTTCCTTAGTGTAGGGACATGCCGCTGTTGGTCCACCGACTTTACTATCATATCATCCACATAGACATCCACCTTTTTGTGCATCATATCATGTAGGATGGTTGTAGCTACTCTTTGATAAGTTACCCCAGCATTTTTCAATCCAAAGGATCACCTTGTAATAATAAGTTCCCCATGGAGTGGTGAAAGCTATTTTCTCATGGTCGTCTGGGTGCATGCTCACTTGATTGTATCCTAAGAATCCATTTATGAATGATTGCAAGGCATGCCCTGCTATGTTGTTGACTAGCACATCAATGTGTGGTAGTGGAAAATCATCTTTTGGGCTCAACTTTTTGAGGTCCCGAAAATCAACAATCATGCATATCCTGCCATCTTTATTGGGAATCAACACTATGTTAGCCAACCATTGTGGGTACTTCACCACATGAAGGAACCCTGCATTCCACTGTTTCATGATTTCTCTGATCTTTTCACTCCATTCTGGGCGCATTCTTCTGAGGTTCTACTTAACTAGCTTTGCACTTGGGTAGGTCGAAAAGTGATGTTGCATAATGTTGGGATCTATCCCAAGCATGACCTCGTAGGACCAAGCAAAGCCTTCTATGAACTCCTTCAGAAGACTGATCATCTATTCCACTTCTTGATCATTTAGGGTGGTGCCGATTTTCACCTTTTGGGGTATTGGTCAGTTCCTAAATTAATAATCTGGGTATCCTCACAAATGGGTTGGGCTTTCTTTAGCTTGCATTATTTTATTAAGTTATGATATTTATTAAGATCAACCTCATAAAAAGGAGGCAAGTCGTGCTCAGAATCAGAAATTTCATTCATGAAAGAAGAAGTAACAGACTCGATAGACCCTAGACTTTCCTCAAGAGGGAAAGCATACACATAATCATAAATAGGGGACTCAACAACAGACTCGACAACAGACTCGACGATTGACTTGATGCTTAGACTCGACGACTAACATGATGCTTTTATCAATGGTATCCAGGTTGGTTGACTCAGTATTATGAGTAAACTTGAAGTTCTCTCCAATACTTGTCTAGTTCAAGAGTGGCTTAACAGACTGATGGATAAGCAGATGTAGCAATGGGCCTTCTTCTTCCTCTAGGATGGTGACCGCTATCTCCTCAGTAGTGCTGCACTTATTCTCTTTGGTAGGTGCTTGCTTGCTTACAAAGACAAGCTGATTGATCTCATGTTCTTTGAAGCCAAACTTTTTAAGAGGTGAAAGGAGGTGGAGATTGCTCAACCCTATCTCTATAAAGTCCAACTTTTCTAGCCTATTGTTTGAGGTCATTCCCCTTCCTTGGCCACACCTTTGGTGACCATCATGGATCTTTCCATTGCAATTGATTCTAGCACAGTACATGCTTCTCTTCTTGGCACACACACTTCTTCCCCTAAAAGGCCTAGGTTTGAGTTCGTGTAGCTCTTGTACATGTGGTTCTCATAGGAAGGAACAAAATGGTTCTTCAGATCAGTGGGAAGATGAAGCGACCAAACAAGTTTCACTTTCTTTTCCCACTCTCTTTTCAAGAGGACTTGGGGACTTGGTGCTTCCTTGGTTTGGGTTAACATAGTAGGATTGTTAGAGGAGACCTCATCTTCAATTAATGCTACTTCAGATATTCCCGTAATATAACTTTCCTATTTACTTTCCTGATTTGTAACTGTTCCAGCTTATAAGTAACCCAATCAGACACATCCTGGAAGAAAACTTTGAATTCCGACTGCATTTTAGCGACAATCTCGTCAAACCAAGGCTCAACATTCCCACAGAAGGGAAAGATTTCTCCTTCCTTCACTAGTACCCATTGAGAGTAGGGTAGTAAGAGGCAACTATCCTCCTAGTCATTCTTAATAATTTTTGCCCCATGCTAACATTGTTGCTTTCTGACATAGGGGCCTGAGGATTGTACTCTAGACCGCTTCTTCCTTTTCTTATGACCAAAGTAGGTAGCTTTGGAACATCTTGATGATATTTCCCTAATCCAATTCCAGGGAAGTATTGCATGTTTTTCATCATTTGGCTAATTGGGGGACTCTAGATTGCTTCATAATTGGCCAGGACCTTTTCTTTAGATGTTTCCTTAATGATTACCGTGCAAGTTCCTTCTATTTCAATCCCACTAAGTAAAACTTCATGGCCTTGTTCTTCTCCCTTCTCAATGTTGCCTAGAGTATTGATCACCTCAGGATCTCCAGTTACAATGATCACCTTCCCTTCGTGAATGAACTTCACCTTCTGATGGAGGCTAGATGACACTGCCTTTGCTTGGTGCAACCATGGCCTTCCCAAGAGTATATTGAAGGATGCTGATATATCAATGACCTAGAAATCAATGTGAAACTTCATTAGGCCAATCAAGACAGATATGATGAGGATTCCAAAGACTTCTCTTTTGGTGTTGTCATATGCTCGCACTGTCTGGTTCAATGGCCTCATTTCTTCCATATTGGCACCGATAGTCTTGGATGACCTCAATGGTAGAACATTCAGAGTAGACCCATTATCAATGAGGACCTGAGGAACAACCTTGTCGAGGCATTCCATTGTTATGTATAAGGATCTGTTGTGCTGGGTGCCTTTGGCAGGAAATTTAGCATCTGTAAACATCAGTGACTGAACTGCATATGTTGCCCCTACTATTTGTGAGAGGTGTGTTGGATCTATCTCACTAGGAACCTGCACATTGGTAAGGGATTTAAGAATTCCTTAACGATGAGAGGGGGAGGCCATCAATAATCCCTAAATTGAGATATTTTCTTGAGCCTTCTTGAGTTAAGCCAAGACCTGGTTTTCAGGCTCCTTCTTTGACCTACTAGTTCCAGCCTAGTTGGTGTTGGGTTGCTCTACCACTAGGGCCTTGCCCTTGTAGTCTTTCCCACTTCTTATCTCCATCACACTAGTAGACTTCTTCACAACAATCTCTGTAGGGTACTAGTCCTCATCATCAGTATCTGTTATGGTGATTATCCCAACCATGGGATCACTCTCTTCTTCAGACTCTCCTTCCCAACTGGGAGTAGGAAGTCAGGGTCCTCCACAGATATCAAGAGCCCTGGGTCATAATTTCTTGACTGAGTTGGAAAGACGCTAGAATCCTGCACCCACTGCTTCTTTCAATGTGCCTTCTCCTCCTATTTCTTTAAGGTTTTCTAATTGCTTGGCATAGTAGCATTCACTGATGGCTACCTCACCTAACATTTGGTCAATTTCCTCCACACGAAGCTTCATCACATCTAAGCGGAGTTTATCTCACATTCAAAAAATAACTTTGGATCATTATCGTTATTTGTATCGGTAACAGAATCATCTTCCTCCATTGAAAGTGCCGAACGAATAGAATTTGTTGGATCGATCATTAGGTCATCTCTCCCCATGGTATAAACTGAGTATACACTAGGATCCCTTGCTACATAATAGCCAAACTCATAATCTTCTTCATTGCACCAAGCTTCAAAGTTGTCACTATCATCCCCATCTTCATACTCGTCACCACTGTCATCCTCATCATCTTCTTCATTGATTTCCCCCTCACTGAGCTCTTCATCGGATTCTTTGTTACCATCATATTCCCCTGCATCCAAATGTTCATAGTATTCAGAATGTATGAATCGGAAAATCTCCATAGGACCAGACTTGGTTTCATTGGCTTGGAGTCTGACCATGCTAGATTCATCATCTTCTGTGTCGCTTCCTATATGGATTAGAGAAGCATACTCCTTGATATATTTACCCACTGACAAGGCCATTACTGCTTTCAGAATGTCATTTGTGACCTCTTCAATTTCTATGGGAATCTCCTCTTGAGGTGTGTTTGACTGAATCAAAAAAGTAGGATTATCCTCACTACTTTCCCCAAGAACATTTACTAAATTTATCGATGAGGTCACTTTTGGAGATTCTGGTAATGTAAGGATAACCTTCCAATGGTACCCACCAATCCATCCTTCCTCAAGATTTAAGGGATTGTTCAACAACCCGATGGAATGGGAACGATATAAGGGTAATGAAGGATATGAGATGGGGTGATATGAAGGGGATGTAATGTAGGAGATGGGGTATTCTGATGAAGATAGTGGATGGTAGGATGATGAAGGGGTTTTGGGCTTTGAGAAGGGTGATAGTGGCAGAGGTGGATGATATGAAGTGATGGATTCTTCTTCTAGGGTTGGTGACAAAGAAGGGAATGCGGGTCCCTGATCCTCATTTTCTGGTTCTTCTTTTGATGACTCTTCTTTCTTAGGGGCTTTCTTGACTTTAGCCTGACTTCCCACTATTTTTCTGTAGGCGCAGCCATTCAAATGACCTTTCCAAGTCCTAGGTCTAATGAGTTGAGTGGGGTCACTTTCTGTTGATTCTCCTTCTAATACACTGACTGTCCCATGATCTAGGAGTGGGTTGGTAGTGACATTGGGAGGTATTTGAATTTAACCTGAATGGTTCCATTGTCCACCAAATCTTGAATTGCATGTTGAAGGCCTAGGCACCTTTTAGTGGTGTGCCCCTTCTAAGTGTGATAAGTATAATACTCATAACCCTTATACCAAGTTGGGGGAGGATCACAGACCACCCTTGGAGTTACTGTTCCCAACAGCCCTTGCTTCTTCAACTTTTAATATACTGTTGCTAAAGGCATACCATATTCTGTGAACTATCTCCTTGGACGAGGAGCCCTTTGAGTGGGAACATCTGATTGTATCAAAAATGGTTGTGACTGTTGGGTGCTCACTAACGGTGATTGTTGGACCGTGCCTACCACATTGGTTTTAGGACCCTTACTTCGCCCAATCTTGGCACCTTTTCCCAAATCTTGAGATATTCCCAGATATTGTGCATCTCTTAGGATTTTGTTCTCAACATGCATTCCTCTGTGTAAACACCCAATTTTGTCACCCTCCCCCAGCTATAATGACATACTGATCTTGGACGCAACCTTTCACCTCCGATCAATAGAGATGATAACTGACTGAGGTAACTACTCCTAGGAGCATTCTGTACTCACCTAAAACTCCCAGAAAACCAATGCAAGAGAAAAAAAAGGATCCATTATGACATTTTATATACGAAGGAATCTGGTCAAAGTGACTGCATAGACATATAGTACTCAGAATTATGATTCAAACGATATATGATACGTAAAAATTGGACATCGAATCTTCCGCAATCACTCCCGAAAGTTGCACCTTGAGTGCCCAAACACCACCCATACGAACCCCATCTGCACTCGGCCAATCCCCACGTGCACCTAACCTAGCCCCGCATACATAACCAAGCCCCACACATACCTGAAAAAGCCCTACGCATACCCGACCAAGCCCCGCGCATGCCGGACCAAGCCCCACGCATACCTGATCTAGTTCTAACACCCATATCTGAGTTTTAGCACCCATACTAGAGTTCCCGCACCCATGATAGAGTTCCCGCACCCATGATGGAGTTCTAGCACCCATACTCGAGCCCCAGCAGCCATACCAGAGCCCCAGCACCCCTGTTAGAGCTCAAGCGCCCCTCTTGGACCTCCAGCACCTCTATTGAGCCTCCTGCACCGCCACCAAAACCTTTGACACTCCCATCGGAGATTGGAATCCCTCTTCTAGTGGCCAGTTTGGAGAAGTAATTCTCTCTTCACCCGCCTATGTACCCTACATTGCCCTGCTAGCGTACCCTACACCGTGGCCTCCCCGTTTGAGGTTTTCCAAGTCTTCAAAGAGATCTTCATAAGATTTGGTCCAAAAAAATTATCTTTCACCCCATTGGCTATAGAAAATTAAGCTCCACCTCATTGGTCTAAAATTTCTTACTTTCACCCCATTGGTTTAGAAAAATTACTTTTTACTACCATTGGTTAAGGAGTTTTCTCTTTTCCCCCTATTGGTCCAAAAATTCTATAAATACCCCCCTCTCTTTGATTTTACACACCAACACACACCACAACAACCCATGTCTCTTAGTGAGCAACCCGTAGTAGAGAAGCTCTACCCTCTTTCCTAGTCGAAGCTTTGTAAGAATTAAAATCCAAAAGTAATCTTCTAGCTGGAAGGTCACCATCTCTCCAGGTTTTCGGGACTCTTCAATCCTTTGCTTTCTTTGTAAGAATTAAAATCCAAAAGTAATCGTTCCTAGCCCTCCCATAGCTTATCCCCTGAGCTGGGAGAATCTGTCTAAGTGCCAACTCAGCCTAGCCCTCCCATAGCTTATCCCCAGCGGAAGCTCTGTCCGAGTGCCACCCTAGCCAAAACTCGAAAATAGCTCATCCCTAGTGGAAGCTCTGCTAGAATGCCACCTTAGCCTAAGCCTGGAAATAGCCTTTCCTAGTCGAAGCTTTGTAAGAATTAAAATCCAAAAGTAACCGTTCCTAGCTGGAAGTCACCATCTCTCCAGAAAGGAAGTTGGAGGTCAAGACCATCTTCCCCTGAACTGGGAGAATCCACAAGGAAGTTCGTACTAGCATCAACTAGGGGTTCCACCCCTCTTGACCCGAAACAGGGGTAAAACTCAGGTATAATTTCTCAATAGAATTAGCACAATATACACTTTATATAGACTTTCTTTTAGTGTACATAGTCATTTAAATTTAGTCAATGTAAATATATGTGATAACTTAGCCATGCATGTGGAATAGGAATAATTATGGAAAATATTCGTTCTTAAGCATCTAGTAGGAAGACCGGTTGAACTGGGTAGATTGGGTTCCTAACACCTTCTCAATTCTATAACCTGACACTTACCTTAAATATCTGGACCAGACCAACTTTCGGGCCCTTTTCTTAGGAATTGGGCCCACCCCCGGGTCCTAGGCCCATAAACCTAAGTGGTGACTCCAAACCCTTTTGCATGATCTCGATCCCTATATTTGGACCATCATCAAACCATCATCTCAAATGATGAACTTTACACTCTTGCGAAATAGGCCTCCACATATCTCCAAGCGGCGATACGGTGGTGCGGGGCCGGTAGGGTAAGCACATATAACACATCCCTCCCTCATGAAAGAGAAAGAGAGGAGAGAGGATGGAATTAATGCAAGTCCTTTTCCCCCCCAAAGGGGAAGAGAGATCTCATCTCCGGCCGCTACCCTCATAGTGGCGACTCCACTGGGGGTAAATGTCAAATTTTCGACACTAGATGCTTACCTCTAAATGCAAGAACATTTTCCACCACATCTGTTTGAAAACATGTTTGGCTAACCCCATGTTTGTATTTGTACTCGCTAACCACATCATGCATCGTGTTCAAGGTTGAAATCATTTGGCGAGGGACTCCCTGTCTTGCCTACACCCTCGGGGAGGTCAGTGCATGTCATGGAGAGTACTCTGAGAGTAAATGGTAGCTACTTCCTGTACAAGGGTGTGGGGTATTGTTAAATGGTGAGGATGTTCATAATTATTCCAGCACCCTGAGGGAGGTCCGTGCACTTTATGACATTTTGAGATCCATTAATGATATTCTCGCATTACACTTTTGCACACAATCACTCACAGTTCCACTACCCTGTGGCCAGTTGCTTAACCTCGTGTGTAGTCACGAATAATGGGCAAGGAAGTCACCCCCTTGATCTTATACCTCTGGGTATATCAAAAGGATCACGAACCTTGCATATATAGATCCTATTAAGGAAGCCTTATTGGTCCTATTCAATCCACTACGTACTTGTATCATGTAGGAAATAGATGGAGAACGTTAGGAACGCCACAAGCTGATCTCTAGAATTTATTTGCGGTCTTGAAAAGGAATTTTCTTATGATATATTCTAGTCATAAAGAAATTCTCTCCTAAGTGGGTTTTGGATAAAATGTGTCCTTCCTCCTTATAAATGAAATATGGATGATTTGGTATACGCGATCCGGGCTGATTTCTGTCAAAGTCCCACGAAATGCCGAATTATCTAAAAGACCCGAGGAAACTAGAAGGAAGGTCACCTAGTGGGATAAGATTAAGGAAAGCATGACTTTATTGGTAGAGAATGTATTAATTGGAGTATTCTGGTCAAACCATTTATATAAATCTCCCACTTATGGCATTAAGTGGACTCCGGGCATCAACCCCTATCCACTCCCTACCATTAAGTGGACTACCTTTTTTTGGACCATTGGTTGTTAATCTAGTGAATGTGGAACAAGGGGTTGGGAATTCAGGAATCCTGACATAAACCATCTTTGTTTTAGGCACAATTCCACACCTCAAGTATTCTCTATGATCCATTGGACACGTCAAGGTAACCGGTTGACTCGATTAAGTCCAGTGTCACCTCCATCATCTCTTCGAGATTGTCTACTGCCAAGTCATTATAACCCAATTCATATGGATACCCATGATCTTGAATCACCTAAGCAAGCATGGGTCCACCCCGTAGAGACCTTGTAGACAGAAATGGCTGAGGTCAAGAGAGGAATAGGTCAGATACTGCATGCACTCCAAAATCCTCCCAAGGCTGAACCAGCATAAGCCACAGGAGAGTTGGATTAGAACGATCCTACAGGTCATCTTGGGAATTCTTCCCTAGTTGAATCAAAAGAACCAGAGCAAGTTAGGCCAACCAATCAAAGAGGAGTTTCACCTACTCGTCCAAATGTTCAACGTGGAACCTATTCGAGGGTCCCTCCTCCCAGGGTAGTGATTGAAGATGAGGAAGAGGAGTTTACCATACATGTCCAAATGGAGCCTCCAAAGATGGAGAAAGAAAGGAAACTCAGAGAGCAATTAGAAAATTTGGAAAACATCATTCGAGTGGGAAAAGGCTCAAAAGGTCAAATAGTGGATTCTGATGAAATGTGTTTCTTTTCTAGGGAAAGGATTCTCGAGAAGTTCAAATGGCAGACTAATAGATTCGACGGGTTAGGGGACCCTAAGGCTCATCTCAAAATCTTCCTTAGCATTGCTAAGTCATGGAAACTTACGAACAACCAGATGAGGCAATCCTTTATGTTAACCCTATCAGGACCACTACTAAGGTGGCTCACCTAGTTGGAGCCTTCCTAAACTCAAAATTGGACAACAGTGGCGAAAGCCTTCACCAAGTAGTAGTCGTACAATACTGAAGTGGGTGTGAAGCGTCGAGAGCTTGAGACATTGAGACAACAACCTAGAGAAGGATTCACTACCTTCTTAATGAGGTTTAGGGATAAGGCTGCTAAGATGGCAGATCGACCTTCAGAAGCAAAGCAAGTAGAAATGTTGATTGAAAACTTGTCAAAGCCATATTATGATGTCCTTTACTATCAACATCTGCAATCTTTTGATGCCTTGATAGCCACTGGTACACGTGTGGAAAACAAAATCCTAAGGGAAGCTTAGTATCAAGGATCCTCCCAAGATGCAAGAAAGAATACCAGAGTTGGACGGGGAAAGGGTCTTGAAACTAATGTCGTAGGTACGGTCCAACAATTAGTCTCAGCTGTCACCTATACATCACCATTTGTGATACAAGCAGATGCACCCTCCCAGAAGGCTCCTTACCCAAGAAGATAGTTTTCTAATTTGGGAATGCCCATGACAGTAGTGTATAAGAAGCTAAAGAAACAAGGATTGCTAGGGACAGTGGCTTCAAGATTAATTAGCAACCCTCCTCCAGCTTGGTATAGAGATTATAAATATTATGCTTACCACACTCAGAAGGGGCACAACATTTGGTAGACAATGGGACCATTGAATTCAAGGTTAAACAACCTCCCAATGTCAACACCAATCCACTCCTCGACCATGTGAAAAATCTAGATGAAGAAGCAACAGAAAGTGATCCCACTCAGTTGATCACACTTAAAGCTCGAAAGAATCACATGAATGCCTGCGCTTATAGGAGAGCCATGAGTCAAAGGGTTAAGGCCATAAAGACTCCCGAAAGAGAAGAATCCTCGGAAGAGGAGCCAGAAGATCAGATATCCGTTATCCCTCCTTCATCATCAACAAGGGGATCCACCGTACCCTACCTCTAACCTTCACTATATTACCAACTTCCACCACATTATCAACCTCCACCATATCATCAACCTTCACCACATTATCAAGGAGAAGGAATTTCCTCATTTTATCGCCCTCAATCTTCATATCCTACCTCTCACATCACATCAACTTCATACCATCCCACTTCGTATCCCTCATCACCTTCATATCAAACCCATTCCCAAGGATTGGTGGATAATCCAAAGGAAGGGTGGATTGGCAGATACAGTTGGAAAGACATGCTCACCTTACCGAATTCACCAAAGATAACTTCGTCAATGGGTTTAGTGAATGCTTTAGGAGAAGGCCAGAATGGTGATCCCACTTTTTTAAGTCAACCCACCATACCTTAGGAGGATAACCTAGAAAACATTGAAGAAGTCACGGATGACCTCCATAGAGCAGTGATAGATTTGGCAGTGGGAGAACAAATCAAAAAGCTCACCTCCCTAATCCACATAGGGAGTGACACAGAGGATGATGACAAGGATGAGAGTGAAGATGAGAATGATAGAGATGACTCTGATTCTCAAAGTGATGATAAGTACCCAGACTGGGAAGACTACCAAGGGCCTTGGCACAATGACGAAAATGATGAATCAGGATACTATTCATCCAGGGATCCAAGAGGATATTCTGTATATGCAATTGGTGAGGATGACCCAATGGTTGATCCCATAGATGCTATTCAGATGGTGTAGACACCTAATTTTGTCATCCTCCTTTGCCTATAATGAAATATGGATCTTGGACGCGACTTCTAGCTTCTGACCAATAAAGATTCTATTGGAAACATTCCCCTACCAAAAACCCTGAAAATCCCCACGTGGGAGAGAGGAAGGTCTAATTTTGACTTTTTATATATGAAGGAATCTGATCAAGATGATCATACGGGCATAGTTCTTAGAAACACGATTCTGATAATATATGATACATCAAAATTGGACCGACGGTTCTCTTGCAATCAATCATCCCCAAAAAATCACACTTTCCTACACATATGCCATGCACATGGATAGTCCTACTAGAAACCTGGAAAAATCCCCCACCTAGCCCAAACACCCTAAAATTCATCCCCTACCTACCCAGCCCCCCCCGTACATAGCCCTCTACCACACACAGCCCCCTGCACATGGCCTACTGGCTTATACCCACAGGCTGCGCCCCCACGGGCACTAACTAGCACCCCTACGGGCATAGACCAGCACCCCTACGGGTACTGGCCTGCGGCCCTGCTACTACCCATGGCCTACTGGGGGCACAGACTAGAGCCCCTGTGGGCACAGACTAGCGTCCCTGTGGGTACTGGCCTGTGCCCCCACGGGCACTAACTAGCGCCCCTACGGGCATAGACCAACACCCCTGTGGGTACTAGCCTGCGTCCCCATGGCCACAAACTAGAGCCCCTGCGGGCACAGACTAGCGTCCCTGCGGGTACTAGCCTGTGCCCCCCCGGGCACAAGCCCGCGGCCCTACTACTACCCATGGCCTGCTGGGGGCACAGACCCGTGGCCCTGCTACTGCACACCCCCATGCGCATGTGCATGCTGTCCAGTAGGCCAGCCCGCACACCTACGTGAGTTGGCTACTGCCCATGCATGCATGCGTCCGCCACACATGCTAACCTCCCCGCACACACTGTGCACATTAGTTGCACACCCATGCCAACCTCCCTGCACATAATGTGCACATTGCTCGACTACTCATGCCAACCTCCCTGCACACACTGTGCACATTGCCCGCACACCCATTCCAACCTCCTCGCACACCCTTGTGCGTAGCCAGTGCCCAGCTACACACCATTACCTACACACATTGTGCACATTACCCGCATGCCCCATACATTTCAACCAACCTTATGTATCATCAACAAACAGTCAGGATTCGTATTCCCCTGACCTAGGGGTGAAGTAATCCCCTCTTCACCCACTCAAAGCTAAAAAACCCTCCTTTTACTAGTATTTCTCTCTCCTTCAACTCCCCTCTTTACCCAGTGGACAAAAGTCCTCCCCACCCATTTTTTCCTTCAACTCCCATCTTTATCCAGTGTGTAAAAGCCCTATCCCCCACCTTAAGCAAAACCTCACCCTTTTGTCCATTGGATAAAGAAGTGCCCCCTCTCTTATTGGTTGGAAAAAACTATAAATACCCCCTCCCTTTGATTTCAATAGACTAGAATCCCCCTTCACTCTTTCATAGTGAAATTTTCCTACCCTCCCCCTATTGATTTTCTTCTGATCTTCAGAGCAATCTTCGTCAAGATCCGAAAACTCATTCGGATCTTCGAAGTGTTCTTTGAGATCTTGAAGATGTTCAATTCAAATTCTTAGTTAGATCCAGTTTTTAGCCAAAAATAGTATGTTCTTGAGCCACCTCCTGTGAGTGTTCTTGAGCGTTCTTGAGCATTCCTGAGATAGAAACCCCCACTTTTAGGTTCTTCGGGTCTACGAAGAGATCTCTGTTAAGATCTGAAACTCTGTTCGGATCTTCAAAGTGTTCTTCAAGACTTTGGAGTTCTTTAATCCATTTTTAGGTCAGCTTGTTTACTTTTTGGAAATAGCCATTCCTAGCCAAACCTCTGTCTGAGTATCCCTGGAATCTTTCTAAAAATATCCATTCCCAGCAGAAGATCTGTCGATGTGCCACCTCAGCCTAGCCCTCCCTTAGCCTATCCCTAGAAGAAGCTCTACCGGAGTGCCATCTCATCCTAAATCAAAAATAACCTTCCCTAGCCGAAGCTCTATCGGAGTGCATGTCATGGAGAGCCTAGAAATAGCCTTCCCTAGCCGAAGCTGTATCCATTTCTCTGGCCACTACCCTCACAGTGGTGACTCCACTAGGGATAAATGTCAAGCTTCCAATACTAGATACTACCTTTAAATGCAAGAGCATTTTCCACCACATTTGTTTAAAAATGTGTTTGGCTAACCCAATGTTTGTAATTGTATTCACTAACTGCATCATGTATCGTGCTTGAAGAGAAATCATTTGGCATGGAACTCCTTTTCATGCCCACACCCTGTGGGAGGTCAGTGCACGTCATAGAGAGTACTCTGAGAGCAAATGATACCCGCTTCCTGTACAAGAATGAAGGGTATCATCAAATGGCGAGGATGTTGTATTTGTGCTAGCACCCTTAGGGAGATCCGTGCATTTTATAGCATTCTGAGATTGAATGATGGTTACCCTACATTACACTTTTGCATACAATCACTCACGATTCCACCACCCTATGGCCAATTGCTTAACCTCATGTGTAGTCACGAGTAATAGGCAAGGAAGTCACCCCCTTGATCTCGTACCTATGGGTATATCAAAAGGATCACATACCTTGCGTACATAGATCCTGTCAAGGAAGCCTTGTCGGTTCTATTGCATCCACCACATGCTCACATCATGTAGAAAATAGAGGAAGAAGCTAGGAGTGCCACAAGCTAATTGTAGAACTAGTTTGTGGTCTTGAAAAGGAATGTTCCTAGACTATATTCCCATCATAAAGAATTACTTTTCTAAAGTGGATTTCAGATAAAAAGTGTCCCTCCTCCTTGAGGAAAAAGTTCAGATATGTGATTCAGGGGCAATCTCATTAGAGTCATGTCAAGTCCCGAGAATTCCCAAGAAAATCAGGAGGAAGGACACCCAGTGGGAAAAAGAGTATGGAAAGCATGACTTTACTACATGGAATATTTTTTGAGAATGTTCTTGATAAGCCATTTGTATGAATCTCTCACTTATGACATTGGGTGGACCAAGGACATCAAACCTTATCCACCCCTATCATTAAGCGGACACTTTGGATGAATTAATGGTTGTTAATTTATTGAATGTGTGAACAAGGGGTTGGGAATTTAAGAATCCTAAAATAAACCACTTTTGGTTCAAGCATAATTCCACACCTCAAGTATTCTCTGCGGTCCATTTGGAAGCGTCAGGGTAATCGGTTGACTCGTCTAACTCCAGAATCACCTCAATCATCTCTTCGAGATTGTTTACTACTACGTGATTACAGCCCAGTAAGCATGGATCCACCCAACATGGAAACACATGAACAGGCCTGGGTCCATCACGTGGAGATCCTACAGATAGAAATGGATGAAGTCAAAAGAGGGATAGCTCAGATATTGCATACACTTTAGAACCCTTCTAGAGCTGATCCTAGGAATGAGCCAGCACTGGTTACGGGAGATGTGGAACAAAATGGAGCTACACGTCATCATAGGAATTCTTCCCTAGTTAACTTAGGAGAACCAGAGCATGTCCGACCAACTGGTCAGAGAGGATCTTCACCTACCCATCTGAATGGTCAACGAGGGGCCTATTCCAGGGTCCCTCCTCCTAAGGTAGTGATTAAAGATGAAGAAGAGGAATTTGCAGCACATGTCTACTTTGAGCCTCTAGAGACAGAGAAAGAAAGAAAACTCAGAACTGGCAATGGTAGTGAAAGCCTTCAGAGTACATGATTCGAGTGGGAAAAGGCTTAGAAGGCCAAGTAGCGGATTCTGAGGAAATGAGTTTTTTCTCTGGGGCAAGAATCTCAGAAAAATTCAAGTGGCAGACTGATAGGTTTGATGGTTCAGGAGACCCAAGGCTCATCTCAAAGTCTTCCTTAGCATTGCCAAGTCGTGGCAACTTACAGATAACCAGATGGGGTAAGCCTTCATATTAACCCTATCAGGACCAGCATTGAGGTGGCTCACACAGTTGGAGTCATCACAAACTCAGAACTGGTCAATGGTAGTGAAAGCCTTCACTAAGCAGTACTCCTATAATATTGGGGTGGATGTCAAACATCAGAAGCTTGAGATGTTGAGGCAGCAGCCCAAAGAAGGATTCACTGCCTTCTTGATGAGATTTAGAGACGAGGCCGCTAAGATGCTAGATAGGCCTTCAGAAGCAGAGCAGGTAGAGATGTTGATAGAAAACATATCAAAACCCTATTATGATGTTCTTTAATATCAACATTTGCAAACTTTGATGCCATAATAGCCACCAGAACACATGTGGAGAACAGAATTTTGGGAGAGGCCCAGTATCAAAGATCCTCCCAAGATACAAGTATAAACACCCAAGTAGAACGGGGAAAGGGTTTGGAAACTAATGCTATGAGTGTAGTTCAATAGTTAGTCTCACCAGCCACTTCTTCATAGCCCTTCATAATACAAGAAGATGCACCCGCCCAAAAGGGTCCTCACCTAAGAAGGTAGTTTTCTTATTTGGGAATGCCTAATGGCTGCATATGAGAAGTTAAAGAAGCAAGGATTGCTAGGGACAGTGGCACCAAGAGTGATCAACAACCCTCCTCCAGCTTGATATAGGGATCATACGCCCGCCATTCATCCTTCCTCATCCATAGAAGGGTCCACCGCACCACATTACCAAGATGTTTGGGTTTAGAGCATGCAATTCAGGACTTGGTAGATAATAGAATCATTGAGGTCAAGGTCAAACAGCCTCCCAATGTCAATACCAATCCACTCCCTGATCATGTGAACAATTTGGATGAAAAAACTATAGAGAGTGACCCCACTCAACTCATTGTACCTAGAGCTCAGAAGAATCATATGAATGGTCGTGCTTACAGAAGGGTCATGAGTCATAGGGATAGAGTCATAAGGACCCCCAGAAGAAGAGAATCGTCAGAAGAAGAATTAGAAGATCATACACCCGCCATTCATCCTTCCTCATCCACAGAAGGGTCCACCGCACCACATTACCAACCCCCACCATATCTCCCACCCCCACCATATTATCAACCTACACCATGTTATCAACCTCCGCCATATCATCAACCTTTCCCCCACCATCAAAGTGAAATAACCTCCTCATCCTATCACCCCCAATCTTCATATCCTACTTCCCACATTACATCATCTTCATACCATCCTGCTTCTTGTCCCTCATCTCCCTCATACCAATCCCATTCTCAAGGTTCGATGTGCAACCCAATGAAAATGATGGATGGATGGATACAAATGGAAGGATATGCTACCAGATTCCCTAAAGATGACCTCATCAACAAGATCAGTGAATGCTCTAGGAGAAGAATAGGAAAGTGATCCTACTTCTCTAATTCAGCCTGCTTTAACTTCAGAAAATAATCCAGAAGTATTTGAAGAGATTATAACTGATCTTCTTAGAGCGGTAACTACATTGGCCATAGGAGAGCAGATCAAGGAATACACTTCCTTAATCCACATAGGAAGTGACACTTAGGATGGTAGTCAGACTAGTCCAACTTTGAGCCAGTAATGATAGGACCAACCCTATGAAAATCTTTCGGTCTGTACGCTCCAAATACTATGAGCATTTGGATGCTAGAGAATTTGATGGTCCTGAGGAATCTGATGAAGAATAAGTGGGAGTGAAATCAGCAAAGAAGAGGATGATGATGATGACGATGAGAATGAAAATGAAGATGAGAAGGATGGAGATGACTCTGATTCTCGAGAGGATGATGGGTATCCAGACTGGGATGACTACTAAGGGCCTTGGTACAATTATTATGATGATGAGTTTGTATATTACTTACTAGAACATTCGATATGTTTCTTAGTCTATGATATTGGTGGTGATGATGTAATAACTGACCCAACAGGTGGCATTTACCCTTCCCTCTGCATGGGAGGAGATGGTTCTACGTCAAATTCAGAAAGTGATGAAGGATCTAGAGAGCCGACGCAAGTTTATTTGGACAAACCAGATTTCCTAGTCAAGTCAGAACAAAAGTTGTATGAAGTATACTCCACTGTATTAAAGATGTAGGAAAGGATAAAAGAAATTGACAAAATGTTGGGGGAAGTAACCGTCAGTGATCTTTACTATCGGGAACAATGGGATGATCTGGAGGAAATAGGACCAAATGACACAATCACACAGGCGGTAGACACTGCATTCCAACAGCTTTCCAATGCAGTCAAGAAGCTACAAGCCAGGGCTGTGGATATTTGTGGAGGTCCTCGAATTCCCAGGAAAATAGGGAAGGAGAATCAAAAGAAGAAAATGATTCTATGGTGGGGATAATCACCCTAACCAACAGTGATAAAGATAGTTATCCCATAGAGATTATTGTTAAAAAACCAATCAACTTGATGGAAACTAGAAGTGGAAAAGACTACAAGGGCAAGGCTCTAGTAGTAGAATAGCCAAGGGCTAATGAGACCAGAACTAGTAGTATGAAAAAAGAGCCAGAGAACCCAGTCTTGGCTCAACTCAGGAAGTCCCAGGAAAATATCTCCATTTGGGGATTGTTGATGGCATCCCCTTTGCACCGTGAAGTAGTATTGAGGTCTCTCATTAATGTACAAGTGCCAATTGAGATAAATCTGACACACCTCGCACATATAGTATGGGAAACATATGCGGTGCAATCCCTGATGTTCTTAGATTCTGAGGTTCTGAAGGAAACCCAACACAATCAGGCTCTCCAAATTACAGTTGAATGCCTTGACAAAGTAGTTTCATAGGTTCTTGTGGACAATGGGTCCACTTTGAATGTGCTACCATTGAGATCAGCAAAGAGTATCGGCATCAACTTGGAAGAAATGAGGCCAACCACCCAAACCATAAGGGCATACGATAATACCAAGAGGAAGATCCTTGGCATCATTGCCCTTGCTGTAAAGATTGGCCTGGTGAAGTTTGATGTTGACTTCCAAGTCATTGATATGCTAGTAGCTTTTAACATTCTCTTGGGAAGGCCTTGGTTGCATCCTGCAAAGGTGGTGTCCTCTAGTCTCTATTAAAAAATGAAGTTCATTCATGAGGGGAAGGTGGTCTTAGTGGCCGGAGATCCTAAAGTGGATAACACTTTGGCCAACATTGAAAATGGGGAAGAGCAAGACCAGGAGGTGCAACTGAGTGGTTTTGAAATAGACACCACTTGCGCAGCCATTGCCAAAGAAGCTCTAAAGGAGATAATCCCAACTAACTATGAAGCCATTTGGAGTCCACCAGTGAATCAAATGATGAAGAATATGTAATATTTGCCTGGCATGGGACTAGGTAAATATCATAAAGGAGTTCCGAAGCTGCCTAGTTTGGCAGTGAACAAAAAAAAATGCTTCTCGGGTACACTCTCCCAACAGTCAAAGGGCAAAAAGTGCTAAGGATGACTAGGAAGATCTCCATCACTTACTACTTACTCTTAATGGGTACTTCATGAAAAAAGGAGAGGATTTCCCCTTTTGTGGAAATGTGGAACCATGGTTTGATGAAACCTAGCAAGATGCAACCAGGATTTGAAGTGTTCTGTAAAGACAAGTTTAACTGGGTAACTCATGAAGTAGAACAACAAAAAATGCTAGTCAATGAAGGTGGCCAAGATAGTTGCATCACTGGGATAGTAGAAATTGTACTGATTGAGACTGGGTCTTCCTCTGGTGATCCTACAACATTGACCCAATCTAAGGAATTTCCAAGTCCTCAAGTCCTCCTAAAAAGGGAGCGGGAAAAGAAGATAAGACTCACATGGAGTCTACCACTTTCCCTTGATGTGAAAGGCTTCATTTGCTACCTCCTACAAGAGCCAAGAGCCAGAGAGTTGCATGAACTCAAGCCCCTTCCTTTTGGAGGAAGAAGCACATATACAAAGCAGAGGAGAGCACAGAGGATGATGGTTTCTATGTACTGTGCCCAAACCAATTGCAATGGGAGGGCTCATGAAGGTGGTCAAAGATGTGACGGAGGCAATGGGATGGCATCCCTCAGTAGGCTCGAAAAGATAGACTTCATAGAAAAGGGATTGAGCAGTCTCCATCAATCTTCACCCCTCAGAAAGTTTTTTTTCTAAGAGGACGAGATTGATCAGCTGGTATTCATAAAGAAGCGGGCATCTGTCTAGAGGAACAATTGCACCATTGAAGAAATAGCAGCAACTTTCTCAGAAGGAGAAGAAGGCCCTTTGCCACATCTCCTCATCCATTAGGCCACTGAACCACTTCTGAATTGGACAAGGATTGGGGAAAACTTCAAGTTTGCTCATGCTTTTGAGTCACTAGCCTAATTACCCCTGGCGAAAGCATCAAGCTAGTTATTGAGCCTGTAGTCGAGTCTATTATTTATGATTCTGTATCAATCTCCCCTCTTGAGAAGAGTCCAGAGTCCTTGTATGTCGAGTCTATTACTCCTTTCATGAATGAAATTTTTGATTCCGAGTATGACTTGCCTCCTTTTTCCAATGATAATCTTAAAAAATATCAAAAATTAATAAAACAATGCAAACCAAAGAAAGCCCAAACCATCTATGAGGATACTCGGGTTATTAATCTAGGAACCGACCAATGCCTTTGAGAGGTAAAAATTGGCACTACCCTTGATGATGAAGAAGCAAAGCGGATGATTAATCTTCTAAAGGAATTCGTTGCGGTCTTTGCCTGGTCTTACAAGGATATACTGGGTATCAACCCCAACATCGTGCAGTATAGATTGTCGACTTACCCTGGGGCAAAGCCGGTAAAACAGAAGTTCCAAAGAATGCGGCCAGAATAGAATGGAGTGAAAAGATCAGCGAAGAAGTTGTGAAGAAATGGAACGCTGGGTTCCTACAGGTTGTGAAGTACCCCTATTGGCTGGCCAATATTGTGCCAGTACCAAAGGAAGATGGGAAGGTACAGATGTGCGTGGACTTTCGAGATCTTAACAAAGTGAGCCCTAAAGATGATTTCCCATTACCTCACATTGATGTTTTGGTAGACAATACGGAGGCCATGCTTTGTTATCATTCATGGATGGTTTCTCGAGATACAACCAAATAAGCATGCACCCAGAGGACCATGAGAAGACAGCCTTCACCACTCCATGGGGAGCCTATTGTTACAAGGTGATGACTTTTAGACTGAAGAATGTTGGGGCAACTTATCAAAGAGCAGCCATAGCCATATTGCACGACATGATAAACAAAGATGTGGAAGTCTATGTGGATGACATGATAGTAAAGTCAAAAGATCGACAGGGGCATATTCCCCACTAAGGTTATTCTTTGAAAGAATCAAGAAGTATCAGCTAAAGTTGAACCCTTAGAAGTGTGTATTCAGGGCTTCGATGGGAAAGTTGTTAGGCTTCTTGGTGAGTGAAAGAGGCATTGAAGTCAACCCTACCAAAATCAAGGCAATTCAGGAAATGCCCACACCTCGGACTGAGAAGAAAATACAAGGATTTCTGGGTCACATCCAATATATTAGTAGATTCATAGCTCAGTTGACTACAATCTGTGAACCAATTTTCAAGCTGCTGAAGAAGGATCAGCCCACGGAATGGAATGACCAATGCCAACAAGCCTTTGACAGGATCAAAGAGTACCTTATGAACCCACCAGTATTGACACCACCAGTGGAAGGAGAACCACTTCTGTTATATATGTCCGTGGGAGAATACTCTATGGGCTCTTTTTTAGCACGGAAGGAGACAAAAAAGGGGGGAGAGCATGCCATATATTACCTCAGAAAGAAGTTTCTAGAATATGAGACCTGGTATACATCTTTGGAAAGAACTTGTGCTATGTTGATTTAGTAAGCTAAAAGGTTACGACACTACATGGTTTCCTATCCAGTGTATTTGATCACAAAGATGAATCCCATCAAATATCTCTTTGAGAAACCGGCCTTAACAGGAAGGATGGCTCATTGCTTACTTTTGCTATCAGAGTTTGACATCACCTTTGTTACTCAGACAATCTATCAAGGTCTAGGCCATAGCTGATCTTTTGGCTACTCACCCCATAGAAGATGGAAGATCCTTGGATGATGCCTTTTCCGATGAAGGAATCGTAGAGGTAGAGGAAGAAGGTATAGTTAATGAATGGCAATTATTCTTTGATGGAGTAGCCAATCAGAAGGGATATGGCACGGGAATATTGCTAGTCACTCCTGATGGCATTTATTTACCTTCATCATTTCGCCTCGACTTCCCCTATACTAACAATATTACCGAATATGAAGCCTGTGCTTTGGGGCTTGAAACTACTTTAACCATTGGGGTGAAAAGGATCAAGGTTTACGGAGATCCATCCATTGTCATTTGTCAGACACAAGGAAAGGGAAAAACTAGAGATGAAAAGTGGAAGCCATATCAAGAACATCTGGAAGAGGTGATTGAACAATTTGATAAGAATTTGTTTGAATACTTCCAGAGGGATAACAATAGGTTTGCTGATGCCCTTGTAACCTTGGCTTCTATAGTACAGTGCAATCCTCTGGTTAGAGTCCAACCATTCTTGGTAGAACAAAGAAGTAGGCTCATTTATCAGAATTCCGTGAACTCTCTCACTGTTGGTGGTCGGTCTTGGTTCACTGACATAGTGGATTTTATCAGGGAAATGAAGTACCCAGTTGAAGCAACTGACAAAGAAAAGAAGTTTTTGAGAAGATATACCACCCAGTTTATTCTTCAGGAGGATCTATTATACAAGAGATCCTATGATGGAATACAAGTTTTGTGTGTGGATGAAGAATAAGCTACAACTATCATGGAAGAAATTCGTCAAGGTCTTTGTGGACCCCACATGAATGCTAAGATGTTATCAAAGAAGATCCTCAGGTTAGTATATTACTGAAACACAATGGAAGTAGATTGTGTAGACTTTGTCAAAAAATTCCAAAAGTGTCAGATATTTGCTAACATCATACATATCCCGCCAACAGAGTTGCATTCGCTCAGTTCACCTTGGCCATTCTCCACTTGGGGCATCGACATCATTGAAAAAGTCAACCCTAAAGCATCCAATGGCCATGAGTTCATCCTAGTAGCCATTGATTATTTCACCAAGTGGGTAGAAGTTAAGTCCTATGCAGTCCTCACATCTGCTAAGGTGGCCAAATTCATCTAAGAAAACATCATTGAACGATATGGAGTACCTCAAGAATTGATATCAAATCAGAGATTCCACTTTTGGGGCAAGATTGACAAAATCTACATAAAGTTCGATATCAGAAGGCATCAATCTACCACTTACAAGCCGCAGACCAATGGGACAGTAGAGGCAACCAACAAGAACATCAAAGTCATCATACAGAAAATGATGGAATTACACAAGGATTGGGCTGATAAGTTACCCCTTGCCTTATGGGCATACTAGACTTCTGTATGATCCTCGACGAGGCCCAATTGGAGCGGCCCATTCACTGTTGGTATATGCGGTTGAGGCAGTTCTACCCATGGAAATCTTGGTACCATCCCTAATGGTGCTCCTTGATAGTCAGCTACTTGAAGGAGAGTGGGTAAAGGCCAGACATGATGAGCTCAACTTTCTCGATGAAAGGTGTATGAAACCCAGAGATAATTTGAAGAAATATCAATTGTGAATGGCCTGGGCCTTCAACAAGATTGTGAAGCCCTGTCACATAGAGGTGGGTGAACTTGTTCTTCGGGAACAAAGAGCCCCAATTCATGACCCAAGAGGAAAATTCAGGCCCAATTGGAGCGGCCCATTCACTGTCAAAGAAATTCTACCAGCCAAGGCTATGAAGCTCATAGACCACAACTGTGAAGAAATACCCGGACTGGTCAACATGGATCAACTTAAGAAATATTATGTCTGAAAGGGTGAATAGCCTGAACTACGTCAGACCTGATTCCCTTCGAGGGATACGTAGGCAACTTGATATGTGCAAGTGCGGTCTCAACCATCTAAAGGCATTGGTTCCTTGATTAACAATAAAGTATCTTAAAAGATCATCATAGTTTGTGTTCACCAAGAATCGCCATTTGGCATAAAAGGTCATTAGGTATCTGTCATCCACCCATTGGTCCATCACTTCTTATCCAGGATTGTGTCCCCCAAGAATTACCATTTAGCATAAAAGGCCATTAGGTATCTGTCTTTCACCTATGGCCCATCAACTCTTATCCAGGATTCTATCCCCTAAAAGAAAATTGCCACCGACACTAGTTCATCAAGGCTAGTTTGTTGTCCACCTTTGGTCATTCAAAGCCAAAAAAAAAAGAAGAGCTTGATGCAGCAACATTAAAGGCTTGTTTGAATCATTAGATAATAAGAAATGCTTTGATAAAACATCATATCTCATCGTTTGTGTTGGTTTCAGAAAAATTCAAGATTTCTTCGGATGGAAAGAAGAAGAAATGGACCTTAGACATAAAAAAGAGGGCACCAGAATTGCTGAAATCCATGAATATGTCATTTTTGGGCTGAGTTGGATGTGTGAGGCTACATCACCAATTACTTCGACAGGTGCCTCAACATTAGGATGAAAACCTGCATGTATTTCGGTTTGGATTAGCGAAGATTTGCCCAACTCTTGAAGAATTTCAGGTTTGTATGCTATCTCCACCCAAAGGCAGTTTGTTCCAACCCTCTTTGAAGGAAGATTGCTTAGAGGAAATTCAAGATTTCTTCGGATGGAAAGAAGAAGAAGTAAAGCAGTTTGTCAGGTATAGGAAGATCGACATGCTGAAGGTGGCACAAATCTTCATCCAATATTACCAATGGGAGGAATCCATGAGCAGAGATCCCTGGATGCTTATTTACTTTACATGATAGCTTGTTATGTTCTCTGCACTCCCAGGCATGGTGCACCATCTATTCTGATTGAGGTAGTAAAATAGTTGAAGAAGGGAGGTGACATCATCCCTACGGTTTTACAGAAACGCTCAAGGGATTTGATGATATGAGCTATGGCCATAGATTCAGACTAGATCATTATTAGGGGAGTCTTGCTATTTTTTAGATTTGGCTCCTCGAGAAGCTGAAGCTCACCACACCATTGAGGGGAAGCCCACTCGGAGTTTTTTGTTATCGGGATAAGAGAGAAGTTCTTGAATTCAACCTTATCCTTGATTGGGAAAAGTACCTGCAGGAAAGGACTATGCAGGATATCGCATGGAGGTGCATAGGGAAGCCACAAGAAGATTTTCTGATGAAGACCCCTGGCCACAACTATGTTAGATTGATGGGATTGACTCACACGTCTTTTTATTTACCTATGTACATCAGCCGACAATATGGACTTGAGGAGACGGACCCAGAAGAGTTAGTGAACTTTCACCCACCTCAAGAATTGTCTTCCCACCTTGTTATTTACCTATCCCATCCGTGGTAGGAAAGTTCTCCCCCTTTTCATGTAATTCACTTGGTAATGGAATGAGGATGTATTTGGATTTTTATGTTATCCTGATTATTCTAATTATGACTTGAGTTATGGAATTGATTGTGCCTAAGCATTGCAAGAAAACAAAAAACAAAAAAAAAAAAAAAAAAACGAAGAAAGATTTTCTTTATGCCAAAAGTAAGTTTTTGTAGAGATGCTGAAATAAAATAATGAACAAACAAGGGGAGGGAAAAAGGAAAAAGAAAGAAAATATCCATGTGTTTGTGTTTGCAGGAAATACAGGAATAAATCCCTATGTTTTAGAAGCCATCATCTGAACCGTACTCTGAACCATCCTCATGAAGCACCGGGAATCCACAGATGCTACTCCAATCGGCTCCAGCCTTTGGGTCAGGTCCTAAACCAGTGCACCTTGCTAGGTAATCTCTCGATCCTTGGCAACTATCACTTCGCACAGGCCATAGTGCATCCTCCTAATCTCAGCATAGACCTTCAGGGACACCTAAGAAAGAGCACATCAGCCAAAGGAAGTCAAGAGTTAATTGAAAAATGATCAGATACTCACATAATTATAAGGAATAGGTAGCCCAAGGGAAGTGTCTACATCTGTGTTCAGCTCCAGAAGATGAGGGAGACTGGGGTTGGCTGTGTTGGGATAGGTCAAGGCAGGGAAGCCACGAAAGGGGATGTTAGCAACCCTGAGAGACCCACCGGCACTGGTAGAGGGCCCTGCTTATGAAGGATCAATAGCACTGGCATGCGACCGAACAACATAAGGATCTACACGTCTCACTCTCCCCTAAAAGAACATCAGTCAAGACCAAAACAAGGAAGAATTTTCAGGAAATACTTAAGAAAGGACAATGTACCACTGGACCGTAGGGATTGAGAGCTATCTCCTCCTCCAGGAAGGCTCTGTAGTCCTTATTCGAATTAAGAAAGGAGTCCTCCCAAACTCCGTTATCCAACTGCTTCATCTCATCTGCAAAGGAAAATCTCTGGATAATGCATAGTGGGTGGAGGAAGACCAAGAGAAGGGTATGGATCGATATCTGACCACTGGGGTACGACTCTGTCTCCTAAGTACTAGGCGTGGTCCCACATACCCTGAAAAAGGACTCGGTTCTTGGACAATTGATGAGCTAAGGCGGCTCTCTGGGAATCCAAAAATATGAGGTCATGGAATGGTCTCCAAGTAACCTGCAAAACCGAGAAAGGTTATGTACAACATCAGGCAAATAGAATTTCTATGTCAGACATGACATACCTCAGTGAGATTGTTCAAAAGAGAATGAGCAGTGGTCCCCAGAGGATGGCGTCGAGCCCGGACCACTTGGTTATCTCCCCACATGTTGGCTAGGGGGAAGAAGAATGTCTCAGGATCCCTCAGTTTAGAGGCCATGGTCCCCAGGTGCTCAAAACACCAGGGCTATTTAAAGAAATGAAAGAAAATACAGACCAAATGATTGAAAGAAAATAGACATGAGAAGGAAAGTTACTTGGATATTGTAGCTTGCCCCCTTGAGGCCCCTATCTCCATAGGACAGCAGGTCCAGGGACCGTAGGAGATATGCATAGGCAGCCCCGCCCCAGTCGCAGGAATCTACTATGCGAAGATCTTTGAAGAAGTACACCAGGCAGATATCTACTCCCCCTCGGAGGTCGCTAAAGAAGCACTGACCCACAGTGAATAGCAAGAAGGAATATGCCACCTGATACATGTTGCCTGGATTCTCCCCAGGCCGACTTTCCACCATCGGGCACTAATCTCCTAAAGGCGGATGCATGTCTGCCCAGCTTTAATAGTGATACCGGTCAGATGTGCAAACTCTCTGGCAATCGAAAATCCTGTGAGTAGGGCTATATATCTACTCCCAAATGGAATGCCTGTCAAGGCATAGAAGCACATAGGCGTAATGGTGATCTCGTCAACAAGAAGGTGAAAAGTGTGAGTACTCGGCCACCACCGCTCCGTCAGGGCCCCCACCAATGCCGGATTAAACTTCTAGGTCTCTACAAGGGCCAGCTGGCACAGATAGGTATCATCAACCATCTCCTTTACCCTACGAGGGAGCTTCCTATGACAAGACTGAACCATGTTTAGATGGCTATAGGAGGCCAAGGTAGGTGGTTCCTTCTCCTCATGCTAATGGAAATAAAAAATATAAAAAAAAATACAAATAAAGAAAAAATAGCAAAAAGCAAAAACAATACAATAAAAAAAAAGAGAGAACAACAAAACAGGAATAAAAGATGATTAAAATAATGAATGAAATGTAAAGACTTACCCAGGAACCCCATATGGAGTTGCAGTTTTGATTCCGACTGTTGTAAAGAGTCTACCCAGAATACTAGTCGGTCAGGCCCTCATCCCTGTGAGAAGGACTACTGCAACTCTCAAGCTGAATTTCTCCCATAGACTTCCTCTTTCTCCTTTCAGCCATATTTTCTAAAATTGCAAGAAGCCCCAAAATTTTTTTAAATTACAAGAAGCCCAAAAAGTTTCTCAATTTGCATAAAAGCCCCCAAGAATATCAAATTCTCCAAATAACTCCTCCCTCAGGAACAAGATGATGATCTTCAAGAACTCTAAGAACAAAATGAAGAAACTTCAAGATAAGAAGGAAAACTTCAAGAAAAACCGGAGAGCTCCAGGAACTCAAAACTCACCCAGAAAAGTTAGAATGAAGAATGAAGAGGGGAGGGGACCCATTTTATATAAAAAAAATTTCTAAGAAAAAAAAACATTTTTTTTTTTGGATTTCAAATCATATTCCAAATCAAAAGCAAGAATCAAACGATTCCAAATCAAGCATCAAAATTCAAATCAAATTCCAAATCAAAAGCAAGAATCAAAAGATTCCAAATCAAGCATCAAAATTAAAAATTCAAATAAAAAATCCAACTCAATTGTTAATGTCTTTTATAGGGTAAAAAGAGTAGCGAGTTTCTTTCATGTAATTGACAAGACTAGATAGCCTAGCCCAGTTTGAAAAACACCGCCTGGAAGACCATATGGTCCAAATTGGTTCGAAAGAACTAGCCTGGAGAGCAAAATTCCCTGAACTGCACATGTGAAGCCCAACTAAGAAAAATTGAAGAATCAAATATTTTTACTTGTTGCAAGATTGGAAGAGCAGTGAATTCCTCTCTTTGTAACCATCTGTCCTAGATAGTCTAGATTGGTTCGAAAGAACTAGCCCGGAGACCAAAATTCCCAGAACTGGCACATGTGAAGCCCAGCTAAGGAAGAATCAGGATGAAAGTACTAACATTTTTTGCAAGATTGGAAAAGCAGCAAATTCCTTTCCACAATTGGCAGCCCCAGGTGAGTCCTCCACTATAAAGAGTAAGGAGATATTATCTGTCGTATTTTTCAACTCCTTCATAACTGAGCAAGATGACGGCAGTACATGCTCCAGGTGACAAAATGTGGTCGTTCTTTTCTTTGCCCTTAGGTCGTTGGCACATGCCTCGGCCAAAGAGGGGCATTTTGTAGATACACAATTTTTTCACCTTCCTCTAGCTATAATGAAATATGGATCTTAGATGCGACTTCCGGCTTTCGACCAATAGAGTTGCTAATGGAAACATTCCCCTACCCAAAACCAAGGAAATTCCCACGAGGGAGAGATGAAGGTCTAATTTAATCTTTTGATATAAGAAGGAATATGGTCAAGATGACCATACATATGAATAGTGCTTAGAAACACGATTCCGATGATATATGATACGTCAAAATTAGACTGACGGATTCCCTGTAATCATCCTCAGAAAATCACACTTTCTCGCACATATGCCATGCACATGGACAGTCCAGCTAGAAACCTAGAAAAATCCCCCACCTAGCCCAAACACCCTAAAATTCATCCCCTACCTACCTAGCCCCCCACCGCACACAACCCTCTACTGCACATAGCCCTCTGCTGCACATAGCCCCCTGCCCATGGCTTGCTGGCCTACTCCCCCGCGGGCACAGACCAGTGCCCCTATGGACCCTAGCCCATGGCCTTACTGCTGCCCATGACCTGCTGGCCTATGCCCCAGCAGGCATAGACCAGCACCCTCGTAGGCATTGGTCTGCACCCTCATGGGCATAGGCCCACGGCCTTACTATAGCCCATAGCCTGTTGGCCTGTGCCCTACAGGCATAGGCTCATAACCCTGCTGCTGCACATCCCTATGCACATATGCATACTTGCCAACAGGCCAGCCCGCACACTTGCATACATTGGTTGCTGCCCATGCATGCACCCTCCTGCCACCGATGCCAACCTCCCCGCACACACTGTGCACATTGCCCGCACACCTATGCCAACCTCCCCGCACACACTGTGTACATTGCCTGCACACTCATGCCAACGTCCTCGCACACACTATACACATTGCCCACACACCAATGCCAACCTCCCCGCACACCCTTGTGCCTAGCCTGTGCCCAGCTACACATCATTACCCACACACACTGTGCACATTGTCCACATGTTCCATACATTTCAACCTAACCTTGCGTATCATCATCAAACAGTAGAGATTTGTATTCCCCTGACCCGATGGGTGAAGAAATCTCCACTTCACCAACTCAAAGCCAAAAAACCCCTCCTTTTGCTATATTTCTCTCTCCTTCAACTCCCCTCTTTACCTAGTGGACAAAATCCCTCCCCGTCCATTTTTGCCTTCAATTCCCCTCTTTACCCAGTGTGTAAAAGCCCTATCCGCCACCTTAAGCAAAACCTCACCCTTTCATCCGTTGGATAAATACCCCCCTCCCTTTGATTTCAACAGACCAGAATCCCCCTTCACTCTTTCATAGGGAAATTTTCCTCCCCTCCCCCTCTTGATTTTCTTCTGATCTTTGGAGTGATCTTCGTCAAGATCCAAAAACTCATTCGGATCTTCGAAGTGTTCTTCGGGATCTTAAAGATGTTTAATCCAAATTCTTAGTTATATTCAGTTTTTAGCAAAAAATAGTATGTTCTTGAGCCACCTCCCTTGAGTGTTCTTGAGCATTCTTGAGCATTCCTGAGATAGAAACTCCCCCTTTTTGTGGTTCTTCGGGTCTACGAAGAGATCTTTGTTAAGATCTGAAACTCTATTCGGATTTTCAAAGTGTTCTTCGGAACTTTGGAGTTCTTCAATTCATTTCTAGGCCAGCCCGTTAGACATAGGCGTTCCTAGCCAAACCCTTGTCTGAGTGTCCCTAGAATCCTTCTAGAAATAGACATTCCCAGCGGAAGCTCTACCGAAGTACAACCACAGCCTGGCCCTCCCTTAGCCTATCCCCAGTAAAAGCTCTACCGGGGTGCCACCTCATCCCAAGCCCGAAAATTGCCTTCCCTACCTAAAGCTCTGTCTGAATCTGAATTCAGAAATAGCCTTCCCTAGCAAATGCTTTGTCCAATTCCAAATCTGAAAATAGCCTTCGCTAGCTGAAGCTCTGTTCGAATCCCAATCTGAAGGTAACCGTTCCTAGCTGGAACCCTATCCGCTTATCATCACAGTTAGCATCTCTCAAAAAAGGAAGTTGGAGGTCAAGACCATCTTCCCCTGAGCCAGGAGAATCCGAAAGACTTTTCAAGCCAATACTAATCAGGGGCCCACCCCTCCTGACCCGAAACAATGGTTAAGTTCAAGTATAATTTCTCAACTAACTTGACTTTATACATACCTTGTTTTAGTGTATATAGTAGTTTGAATTCAATTAATATATATATATATACGTGTGATAACTTAGCCGTACATGTGGAATAGTAATAATTGTGGAAAATGTTCGTTCTCAGGCATCTAGCAAGAAGACCAGTTGAACTGGGTAGATTGGGTGCCTAACACTTTTCCAATTCTATAACCTGACACTTACCCTAAATCTCTAGACCAGACCAAATTTTGGGCCCTTTTCTCAAGAATTGGGCCCACCCCCTGGTCCTAGGCCCATAGCCCTAGGTGGTGACTCCAAACCCCATTTGTATGATCCCAATCCCCGAATTAGACCATCATCAAATCCCCATCTTAAATGAAGAATTTTACACTCTTGCGAAACAGGCCTCCACATATCTCCAAGCGGTGATATGGCAATGAGGGGCCCACAAGCAAAGCACACACGACACGAACCCCTTCCCTCATATGAAAGAGAAAGAGAGAGGAGAGAGGATAGGGAGGCATTATCCATTTCTCCAGCTGCTACACTCACAGTCGACACTCACAATTCATATGGAAGGGGAAGATCCGACATTAGATTCAGAAGATAGAGAAGGGTATGAAATCACTATTGAAGGTGAAGCAAATCCTATAGTAGAACACATGGCTTATGTCTATAATTGTTTGGTTGACCTCAAACTCGAGGCTGATGAGATTGATCAAATGTTAGGTGAAGTAGCCATCAGTGAATAATGCTACACCGAGTAGTTGATAATCCTTGAAAAAATAAGGGGACATGCCACACTTGAAGAAATGGTGGATATTGCAGTTGCACGACTTTCCAATTCAATCAAGAAGGTATGAGTAGGGCTCTGGATATTTGTGGAGGGCCTCGACCTCCCACCCGAAACCAAGAAGAAGAATCGAAAGAAGAGGATGATCCTATGGTAGGAATAATTACCATAACAAATAGTGATGATGAAGATTGCTATCCCACAGTGATCATTGTAAAGAAACCTACCAATGTGATGGAAAATCAAAAGTGGCAAGGCCCTAGCCATAGAAAAGTCAAGGACTAATAAGATAGGAACCAGTGGCTTGAAGAAAGAACCGGAGAATCTAGTCTTGGCTCAGCTCAAGAAGTCCTAAGCTAATATCTTGATTTGGGGATTGTTGATGGCCTCCCCCACACACCATGAAGTAGCCTTGAAGTCTCTCACCAATGTGCAAGTGCTGATTGAGATAGATCTAGTGCATCTCTCGCACATAGTAGGGGAAACATATGCGGTACAGTCATTGATGTTCTCAGACTCTGAACTTCCCAATGGAGCCTAGCACAATAGAGCTCTACACATCATGGTAGAATGTCTTGACAAGGTGGTTCCCCAGGTTCTCATTGACAATGGGTTCACTTTAAATGTTCTACCCTTAAGATCGGTAAAGAGTATTGGCATCAACCTGGAAGAAATGTGGGCATCAAACCAAACCATATGGGCATATGACAACACCAAGAGGAAAATCCTTGGCATCCTTGCCATTGCCGTAATGATTGGACCAGTGAAGTTTGATATTGATTTTCAGATCATTGATATGCCATTATCTTTCAACATGCTCTTGGGAAGGCCTAGGCTACATCATGCAAAGGTAGTGTCCTTTAGTCTGTACTAGAAAATGAAATTCATTCATGAAGGGAAGGTGATTACAGTAGCTTGGGATCCCAAAGTGGTGAACACCTTAGCCAACATTGAAAATGGAGAAGAACAAGACCAGGAAGTTCAACTTAGCGGTTTTGAAATAGAGGAAACTTGTGCAGCACTCACGAAGGAATTGCCAGATGAAAATATTCCAACTAACTATGAAGCCATATGGAGCCCTCCGGTGAATCAAATGATGAGGAACCTACAATACTTTCTAGGGATGGGATAGGAAAGTGTAGACACCCAATTTTGTCACCCTCCTCTGGCTATGATGAAATGTTGATCTTGGATGCGACTTCCAACTTTTGATCAATAGAGATGATCATTGACTAAAAAAACTTGGAAACATTCCCCACTTATCTGAAAACCCTAGAAACCCCCACATGGAAAAGAAGAGGGTCCAAATTTTACCTTTTATATACTAAGGAATCTGGTCAAGATGACAGCACAGATGTATAGTGCTCGAAAATATGATTCTGACGATATATGACAAGTCAAAATCGGACTGTCGGATTTCCCATAATCATCACTAGAAATTTCCATGATTGCACGAGTGCTGTACTTGTTAGCTGCTGCCTAGCCAGCATGCATGCACCCCCACTGGCTACTTCTCACTTGCCCATTGGCTGCTGCCAGTGCCCCCATTTGCTACTGCTGGTGCCCCTGTTGGCTGCTACTGGTGCCCCCGCTGGCTACTGCCAGCACCCCTGCCCACACACCCTATACACATTACCCGCACACCCTATGCACATTGCCTGCCATCCCATGCGGCCATGCCGGTCATGCCCCATGCACTTCAACCAAACCTTGTGTGCCGCCATCAATGGCCGGAATTGGTGTTCCACTGACATGGTGTGTGAAAAGATTTCCTCTTCACCCACTTTAGTCCAAAAACCCACTTTTTGCTAAAAACGCTCTCTCCCCTCCCATTAGTCCACAAAACCTTTTTTTTGCCCATTAGTTAAAAACCCTTTTTACCCACTTTAGTCAAAGAACCCCCTTTTGCCCATTAGTTAAAATCCCTTTTTACCCACTTTAGTCCAAAAACCCCCTTTTTTCCCATTGGTTAAAAATTCTCTCTCCTCCCCATTGGCCCGAAAATCCTATAAATACCCCTCCTTTGGATTTTACACAACACAACAACCCCACAACTCCCCCTTTAGGAAGTGAAGCCCTGCCCTCTCTCCTCATCCCCTCCCCCTTTGAGTTTCTTCGAGTCTTCGAAGTGATCTTCATCAAGATCCGAAATCTTGTTCAGATCTTCGAAGTGTTCTTCAGCACTTTGAAGATCTTCAATCCAAGTTCTTAGTACAATCCAGTTTTTACTCGAAATAGTATGTTCTTAGCAACCTCCCTTTGAGTGTTCTTGATCTTTACCAGAAGTAGAAATCCCTCCCCCTTGAGGTTCTTCAGGTCTACGAAGAGATCTTTGTTAAGATCCAAAGTTCTGTTCAGATCTTTAAAGTGTTCTTCAGGGCTTTGAGGATCATCAATCCATTTCTTTCCAAAAATAGCAGTTCCTAGTGGAAGCTCTATCCAAGTACCCTTAGAATATTTTCAGAAATATCCATTCCTTGCAGAAGCTTTGCCAGAGTGCCACCTCAATATAGCCCTCCCCTAGCCATTCCCAATGGAAGCTCTGCCGGAGTGCCACCTTAGCCTAGCCCACCCATAGCCTATCCCCAGTGGAAGCTCTGCCAGAGTGCCACCTCATCCTAAGCCTAAAAATAACCTTCCCTAGCCGAGGCCCTATCCAAATCCAAATCTAAAAATAGCCTTCCCTAGCCGAAGCTTTGTCTGAATCCAAATCCAAAAGTAACAGTTCCTAGCCAAAACTCTGCCCGAATATCATCACTATCAAAATCTCTCGAGAATGGAAGTTGGAGGTTAAGACCATCTTCCCCTAAGCCAGGAGAATCTGAAAGACAGTCTGAACCGGTACTAATCAGAGGCCCACCCCTCTTGACCCGAAACAGGGGTTAAGTTCGGGTATAATTTCTCAACTGAATTGTCATCATGTAGATTTTAGATAGACCTTGTTTTAGGGTCTATAGTCATTTAAATTCAGTCAATGTATATATGTGTGATAACTTAGCCATGCATACAGAATAGTAATAATTGTGGAAAATGTTCGATCTTAAGCATCTAGTAGGAAGACCGGTTGAACCCCCAGGTCCTAGGCCCATAATCCTAGATGGTGACTCCAAACCCTCTTATATGATCCCAATCCCCATATTAGACCACCATCAAACCCCCATCTAGAATGGCGAACGTTACACTCTTATGAAATAGACCTCCACGTATCTTCGAGAGGTAATACGGTGTACGGGGCCCACAAGCAATGCACACACGACACACCCCTCTGTAGACACCTAATTTTTCCACCCTCCTCTGGCTATAATGAAATATAGATCTTGGCTGCGACTTCTGACTTTCGACAGACAGAGATGATGATGGAAACATTCCCTTACCTAAAACCCTGGAAATCCCAACGTGGGAGAGAGCAATGTCTAATTTTGACTTTTCATATATGAAGGAATCTGGTCAAGATGACCATACAGATGAATAGTTCTTAGAAATACAATTCTGATGATATATGATACGCCAAAATCAGACTGATGGATCTCTGGTAATCATCCTCGAAAAATCACGCCTTTCCACACATATGTCATGCACACAGACAGTCCCATTGGAAAACTGGAAAAATCCCTCGCCTGACCCAAACACCCTAAAATTCATCCCCTACCTATCTAGATAACCCTGAAACACTCCCAGGTCTGAAACCCTAGAAATCCCCGAGCGGGAGGGAAGGGGTCCAATTTTGACTTTTCATATATTAAGGAATCCAGTCAATATGACTGTACAGATGGATAGTGCTCGAAAATACGATTTTGACGATATATAGTACACCAAAATCGGACCAATGGATCTCTGGCAATCATTCCCGAAAAATCACATTTTTTCCTCACACATGCTGTGCACACCGGCCACCTAGCCATCGGCACAACGAAGCCAAGCCTGCCACACACCATGTACACTATACTTACACACTATGCACACATGGCCTGCACATCGTGCACATGGCCGGCACACCCTACACACCGTGCTCGCACATTGTGTACATGGCCCGCACACCGTGTACATTGCCCCCACACCCATACATTCATACACTCGTGACATCACCCACACCCCCGATAAAACTTTCTCTCTCCTTTTGCTTTTCCAAAACTACCTTTTCTAGCAAAACCTTCTCTCTCTTCCCACTTTTCTGAAAACTGCCTTTTCTGACAAAACCTTCTTTCTCCTCTTGCTTTTCCAAAAACTACCTTTTTCGGCAAAACTTTCTCTCTCCCCCTACTTTTTCAAAAACTACCTTTTTTGGCAAAACTTTCTCTCTCCTCCCATTTTTTTTGAAAACTACCTTTTTCAAAAAAACTTTCGCTCTCCTCTTGCTTTTCCAAAAACAACCTTCTTTAACAAAACCTTCTCTCTCTTCCCTCTTTTCCAAAAACTACCTTTTCTGGCAAAACTCTCACCTCTGGTTTTTCTGAAATCTACCTTTATCGGAAAAACTCTCTCCTCCTGCTTTTCTGAAAACTGCCTTTTCTGGCCAAACTTTCTCTCCTCTCGGTTTTTTAAAAGCCACCCTTTCCAAACTCTCTCTCTCCTCCCGCTTTTCTAAAAATCAACTTTTCCAAGCTAAAATTTCTCTCACCTCCCATTTTTTCCAGAAACCCCCTTTTACCCACTGGACAAAGGTCCTCCCCACCCATTTATGCCTTCAACCCCCCTTTTTATCCATTGGACAAAAATCCTATCTCTTCACTTTAGGCAAAAGCCTCCCTTTTGTCCACTGGATAAAGGGATTCCCCCTCTCCTATTTGTTTGAAAAAAAACTATAAATACCCCCCTCCCTTAGAAAAAAACACACCAATAGACACCTGAATCCCTTTTCAAAGTGAAATTTTCTTCCCCTCCCCCCTCCTGATTTTCTTCTGATCTCGGAGAGATCTCATCAAGATCCAAAAACTCATTCGGATCTTCGAAGTGTTCTTCGGGGTCTTGAAGATCTTCAATCCAAATTCTTAGTTAGATCCAATTTTTAATCAAAAATAGTATGTTCTTAAGCCACCTCCCTTGAGTGTTCTTGAGTGTTCTTGAGCGTTCTTGAGATAGAAACCCCCCCTTTTTTTGAGGTTCTTTGGGTCTACGAAGTGATCTTTGCTAAGATCTGAGTGTCTTTCAATCTTCCAAAGTGTTCTTTGGGACTTTAGAGTTCTTCAATCCATTTTTAGGTCAGCCCGTTTCTTTTTAAAATAATAGCCTTTCCTAGCCGAACCTGTGTCTGAGTATCCCTGGAATCTTTCTAGGAATAGCCATTCCAAACGGAAGCTCTGCCAAAGTACCACCTTAGCCTAGTCCTCCCTTAGCCTATTCCCAGTAGAAGCTCTACAGGAGTGCCACCTCATCCCAAGCCTGGAAATAGCCATTCCCAGCGGAAGCTCTGCCAGAGTGCCACCTCATCCCAAGGTCAAAAATAGCCTTTCCTAGCCGGACCTCTGTCTGAGTGTCCCTGGAATCTGAAAAATAGTCTAATCCGGTAACAATCAGGGTCCCACCCCTCTTGACTCGAAGCCCTCCCTTAGCCTATCCCCAGTGGAAGCTCTGCCAGAGTGCCACCTCATCCCAAGCCCAGAAATAGCCTCCCCTAGCTGAAGCTCTGTCTAAATCCAAAGCCAAAAATAGCCTTCCCTAGCTGAAACTCTATTTGAATTCAAATCCGAAAGAAATCTTACCTAGTTGGAACTCTATCCAGATACCATCACAATCAGCATCTCTCAGAAAAAGTTGGAAGTCAAGACCATCTTCCCCTGAGCCAAGAGAATCTGAAAAATAGTCTAATCCGGTAACAATCAGGGGCCCACCCCTCTTGACTCGAAACAGGTGTCAAATTCAAGTATAATCTATCTCCTCATTCAAGCATAATGTGGACATCTAATAAGCCTTGTTTTAGTATATATAGTAGTATGAATTCAATTCATGTATATACTTGTGATAACTTAGCCATACATGTGGAATAGTAATAGTTGTAGAAAATGTTCATTCTCAAGCATCTTGCAAGAAGACTGGTTGAACCGGGAAGATTAGGTGCTTAACACCTTCCTAACTCTGTAACTGAAACTTACCCTAAATCTCTGGACTAGATCAAATTTTGGGCCCTTTTTCTCAGAAATCAGCCCACCCCCGGGTCCTAGGCTTATAACCCTAGGTAGTGACTCCAAACCCCATGTTTGTAATTGTATTTGTTAACCGCATCAAAACCCTAATCTCAAATGACGAATTTCATACTCTTATGAAATAGGCCTCCACATATCTCCAAGCGGCGATACGATAGTGCAAGGCCCATAAGTGAAGCACACACAACTCGAACCCCCTCCCCCTCCACATGAAAGTGAAAGGAGAGAGAGGAGAGAGGATGGGGATCCATCTCCGGCCGCTACCCTCACAGTGGTGACTCTGTTGGGGATAAATGTCAAGTTTCTGATACAAGATGCTACCTTTAAATGCAAGAACATTTTTCACCACATTTGTTTGAAAACGTGTTTGGCTAACCCTTGTTTGTAATTGTATTTGTTAACCGCATCATGCTTCGTGCTTGAAGTGAAATCATTTGGCGAGGGACTCCCTGTCATGCCCACACCCTAGGGGAGGTCAGTGCATGTCATGGGGAGTACTCTGAGATCGAATGATGGTTACCATACATTATACAAGAATGAAATGTATCGTCAAACAGTGAGGATGTTGTATTTGTGCTAGCACCCTCAGGGAGGTCCGTGCACTTTATAACATTCTGAGATTGAATGCGTCATCAAATGGTGAGGATGTCCATATTTGTGATAGCACCCTCGGGGAGGTCCGAGCATTTTATGGTATTCTGAGATCGAATGATGGTTACCATACATTATAATTTTGCACACAATCACTCATGGTTCCACCACCCAGTGGCCGATTGCTTAACCTCGTGTATAGTCACGAGTAGTGGGTAAGGAAGTTACCCTCTTGATCACGTACCTACAAGAATATCAAAAAGATCACATACCTTGCATATATAGATCATGTTAAGGAAGCCTCGTCGGTCCTATTGCATCCACCGCATGCTCGTATCATGTAGAAAATAGATGAAGTAGGTAGGAGCGCCACAAGCGAATTGTAGAACTTGTTTGTGGTCTTAAAAATGAATGTTCCTACACTATATTCCCATCATAAAGAATTGCTTTCCTAAAGTGGGTTTCAGATAAAAAGTGTCCCTCCTCTGTAAGGAAAAAGTTCAGATACGTGACTCAGGGCAATCCCGTTAGAGTCACATCAAGTCCCGAGAAAATTAGGAGGAAGGACACCTAGTGGGAAAAGGAGAAAGGAAAGCATGACTTTATTATATGGAATGTCTTATGGAAATATTCTCAACAAGCTATTTGTCTAAATCTCCCACTTATGACATTGGGTGGACCAGAGACATTGATCCCTATCTACCCCCTATTATTAAGCGGACTAACTTTGGATGAATCATTGGTTGATAATCTAGTGAATGTGTGAACAAGGGGTTTTGAATTCAAGAATCTTAAAATAGAGACCACTTTTGGTTTAGGCACAATTCCACATCTCAAGTATTCACTGTGGTCCCTTTGGACACGTCAGGGTAATCGGTTGACCCGCCTAAATCTAGAATCACCTTCATCATCTCTTCGAGATTGTCTAGTACCAGGTGATTATAGCCCAGTAAGCATGGATCCACCCGACATGGAAATGCTAAACAAACCTGGATCAATCCCGTGGAGACCTTACAGATCGAAATGGCTGAAGTCAAAAGAGGGTAGCTCAAATCTTTCACTTTAGAACCCTCTCAGAGCTGATCCCAGGAATGAGCTGACACCGGTAACAGGAGATGTAGACCAAAATAGAGATATAGGTCATCATGGGAATTCTTCCTGAGTTGACTCAGGGGAACCAGAGCATGTCTGGCCAACCGATCAGAGAGGATCTTCACCTACCTGGCTGAATGGTCAATGAGGAGCCTATTCAAGGGTCTCTCCTCCTAGGGTAGTGATCGAAGATGAAGAAGAAGAATTTGTGGCACAGATCCTCTTTGAACCTCCAGAGACAGAGAAAGAAAGGAAGCTCAAAGAGCAGTTGGAGAAGTTAGAGAACAGGATTCGAGCAGGAAAAGGCTCAGAATTGGGCCAAGCAGTGGATTCTGAGGAAATGAGTTTCTTCTTTGGAGCGAGAATTCTAGAAAAATTTAAATGGCAGATTGATAGATTTGATGGGTCAGGAGACCCCAAGGCTCATCTCAAGGTCTTCCTCAGTATCGCCAAGTCATGGTAACTTACAGATAACCAGATGGGGCAAGCCTTTATGTTAACCCTATCAGCATTTGAACTGGCTCACATAGTTGGAGTCATCACAAACTCAGAATTGGGCAACGGTAGTGATGGCCTTCACCAAACAATACTCATACAATATTGAGGTGGATGTGAAATGTCGGGAGCTTGAGATGTTGAGACAGTAGCCTAAGGAAGGATTCACCACCTTCTTGATAAGATTCAGAGACAAGGTATCCAAAATGGTAGACAAGCCTTCAGAAGCAGAGCAGGTAGAGATGTTAATAGAGAACTTGTCAAAGCCCTATTATGATGTTCTTTACTATCAGCATTTGTAAACTTTTGATGCCTTGATAGCCACTACCACCTGGGTGGAGAATAAAATTCTTAGAGAGGCCCAGTATCAAGAATTCTCCCAAGATGCAAGCAAGAACACCCTAGTCAGATGGGGAAAGGGTCTAGAGACTGATATGGTGAGTACAGTTCAGCAGTCAGTCTCACCAGCCACTTCTTCACAACCCACTCCCTAATCATGTAAATGCACCCGCCTAAAAGGTTCCTTGCCCAAGGAGGAGTTTTTTGATCTAGGAATGCCCATAATGGCTGCATTTGAGAAGTTAAAGAAGTAAGGATTGTTAGGGACAGTGGCTCCAAGAGTGATCAGCAACACTCCTCCAGCTTGGTATAGGGATCATGAGTATTGTGCCTACCATACTCAAAAGGGGCATAATACTGAAAGATGTTTGGGTTTACAGCATGCAATTCAGGACTTGGTAGACAATGGAACCATTGAGGTCAAGATCAAGAAGCCTCCCAATGTCAATACCAACCCACTCCCTAATCATGTGAATAATCTGGATGAAGAAACTATGGAGAGTGACATCAATTCATTGTACCTAGAGCTCGAAATATACACATGAATGGCCATGCTTATAGGAAAATCATGAGTTAAAGGGCTGGAGTCATTAGAACCCCCAGAAGAAGAGAATCATCAGAGGAAGAGTAAGAAGATCAGGTGTCACCCATCCATCCCTCCTCATCAGAAGAATCCACCGCACTGCATTATCAACCTCTGCCATATCATTAAATTTTCCCCCACCATCAAAGTGGAGGAACCTCTTTATCCTACCACCCCCAATCTTCATCCCCTACCTCTCACATTCTTTTCATACCATCCCACTTCAGATCCCTCATAACTCTTGATGAGCACATTTATGTGTGAAATCTGGGGTAGTAAAACATGCATTTTACATATTTAGAATGGAGCTACCTTGGGTTTTACTCGCTTTTTGCAGGTTTTATATTTTCAAGGCCTTAAGGATTATTGGGCACTATATGTTCAATTTTACACGTAAAGAGGTCCTATTTCTTTTCATGGTTGTTTTTTTTTAGAGAATTTTGAGTAAGATGGACGTGTTCAATTAAAAGTACACATTCGTTTGGTCACCCGTACAAATGATTATTCTTTTCGGGCCAGAAAAAGAATAATGGATCAGAACTGAACCGAGATGTAGAACCAACTCGTTCGCAATTGTCCCAGAGGTACAAGGAATATTCCAAATGCCAACAAGGATCGATGGACCACATCCTTAAGTGATTGAAGATTTATTTTTGGTAACAAGAACTACCTAGTGTAGTTGGTGAGCTATGGTGTGCAAAATTCCCTTGCTCACCAAGAGGTCTCAAGTTCGAATCTCATGGTTGTTTTTTTTTAGAGAATTTTGTTGAAGATTTCTTGTTTTTCATGCACTTAGAGCACTAAGGGCTTGGAGGGGATTTCCACATCAAATTAGAAGCAAAAAAAAAGAAAATAAGCAAATTTAGAAAAAAAAAGGAAAGAAAATAAGCAAAAAAGATAGAAAAGAAAAGGAAAGAGAAAAAAAAGGGAGAAATAAAATTGTCCAAATCTTCTCTCTCCTCCACATCATCACCAAAGATTGTCCAAATCACACAAAGTAAGAAGAAAATCATCCCTAGGAGAGAGAAAAAGAAGAAAAATAAATTAGAAAAAAAAAGGAAAGAAAATAAGCAAAAAAATTATAGAAAATTTCTCCAAATTTATTTCTCTCTTCTCTCTCCTCCATCTTAGCACTTTTGGACTCAAAAGATCTCACAATCAATTGAGTTGTAATTTTTTAAGGAAAGAAAAATTTGTTACCCTACCTCCCGATTCCCTATAAATACAACTCATGTAAGAAGAGGAGAGACAATTCATTCTTCTTCTAGTTTTTTTTTTAGTTGCTCTCTCCTTTCTCTCTTCCCTCTCTTCTGATTACCCTTTCTTTAATATCTTTTGTTATGTTTTTAATGTTAATTAATGCAAGCACTCTTTTATTTTATTCAGCCTTTTTATGTTTATGATTTATGCAATTGAATTGTAATTTTTTTAAGTTATAGTTCTAGGCTTAGATCTAGTTGACAAGATCACGAGCCGAGGAGCAATTTTTTTTTTTCAAGTTCAAGCATTGATTCAAGTAAGTAGGCTCCTTCAGTAGTCTTCTCTCTCTAGCTTTATTCCCTTTCTTTTACTTTAGCATTTTTATTTTAGCATTATTTATTTTCCTTTCCCCCAAGGTTCATGGCTAGTGTATGTGTTGGCTTTGCCCCTCCTAGCCATAAAACCATCAATTTATTTATTTAATTTTAATTGCGTGGCTTGCGTCTTTAAATTCTTAGATGACGAATGGTTAGGACGTTATTTTAGATACTCTCTGGTCAAGTAGGGAAGCTCATATTATGATGCATCCCTCGGGCTAAGTAGAGAAACCTACTTGTGAGTCTCTCTCTAGCTTTATCCCCTTTCTTTTACTTTCGCATTATTTCAGTATTTTTTTCCTTATTTATTATTATTATTATTTTTTTAATTGCATGGGTTATTTATTTTCAGTTATTTATTTATTTAATTTTAATTGCGTGGCTTGCGTCTTTAAATTCTTAGATGACGAATGGTTAGGACATTATTTTAGATACATATGTTTAGGACGGTAATTAGAATTAGATCACAATCATTAATCGGTTCACTTTCGCATTATTAAAAGAAATAAAAAAATAAAGACAGGCTATCTCCCTGTGTTCGACCCGTAGCTACACTGATCCATACGCTTGCGGTTACATTTTAAATCTCAAACAAGTTTTTGGCGCCGTTGCCGGGGAGACAGTTCCATGTTATTTTTCACTTTCTTTTGGTAAATCGGAGTGCTTTGTTTGCTTTGTTTTATATTTTTCCTTTTCTTTTGTGAATTCCTAAGAAGAACAACTTGCAATAATAGTTGTATCTGTGCATGGTGTTAGTGGGTACGTAATACTAAAGACAGGTTTCGCCCTGTAGCAGTACCTCAGGAATTGACCTAAGCAACCCCGGATCCCTGCCGGTAAGCTCCCAAAAAGCCAAAAAAAAATCAAAAAAAAATAAAAAGAAGATCCATTAAAAAAAAAGTTTTGCTATCCATTCTTTTGTGCTTGTCTTACTTTAGTTGCGGGTAGTTTTCTGTTGCATGAGTGTTAGGTGGGTACGTAATACTAAGAATCGGTTAGAAAGAAGAGATCCAACAAGTAGTGACCCTATACGTTTGCTCTCTTTAAAACCCATCAATATGGGAGACCAACTGCAAAACCCTTCACCTAAATCTCTGAAAGATGGGTTCTAATTAAGATCCAACAGCCCAACCTTCCTGCATAGTTCTACCACAAGCCCAGGGCAATAATTTTGAACTCAAAGCCAATACATCACTATGTTGCCCCACTTCCATGGGTTACCCACAAATTCCATAACCTCATTTCATAGTTGTCTTCCTTAAGAAGTTTTTCTAATTAAGACCAATAAGTTTTTCCCAACTCACAAGACCAATAAGCTTAGAAGTGATATCCTTTTGCAAAAGCCAAGCTAAGAAGTGAGATTTGGGTTACCCAACTAAACAAATGATAGAGTCTATGTGCCCTGAGGGATTCACATCCTTTACAGAAGTTTTTCCCAACTAAACAAATGATAGAGTCTATGTGCCCTGAGGGATTCACATCCTTTACAGATGAAGGAAAGGCATAGGAATTCTTACTTGACTTAGCTGAAGAACCATAGGATCTACTCCAAGAATGCCCTCACCATGGCCTAGACCTATGGCATTTATGTCAAATAATTTATGAGGGTATTCATTACCCAAGAGAGTGAAAGAGTTTATGCGCCCTGAGGGATTCACATCCTTTACAGATGAAGGAAAGGCATAGGAGGAATTTTAGATTAGCTGACAAAACCCGTAAGTGGGAATCAGCCCAAGAGAGTGAAAGAACCATAGGAGGAAAAGGATATTTTGTGGATGGGATAGTAGCCAAGGAAGCCCATTTGGATAGCCTAATCAAGAGGATTGAGGCTATTGTTCCTAGAGAGCCATCATCAGTCAATTTGGTTAAGATTTGTGCCTGGTGCCAATCCCCTGGACATGTCATAGAAGAATGCCCCAACACCTCTGGGGGCACTTATAATGATAGTGTTAATGCCTTATACTAGAATAATCCATATAGTAACACCTACAATCCAAGATGGAGAAATCACCCAAATTTTTCTCAAAATACTTTTCAGGTCAAATGTAGGACCTCAATTTCTATAATCAAGGTCAACCTGGACCCCAAAGGCCTCCCTTTGCACAACAATCTTTTTCTCAAAATCTTTTCCTAGGTCAAATTAGGACCTAGGGATTTTTCCTAGGGCCCCTCTTCTATCATCTTATCAGCAACCCCCTGGGTTTACCAACATTGGAGAGGCAAGTAGAATAAGTGACTTAGAAAAAAATATGGCCCTCCTCATGACAAGCCATCAAAATCTTACAAGAGAACTTACCCAAGTTGTCTCAATTATGCGTGAGAGGGAGAAGGGAACTGTCAACCAGAGCCTAACCCTAGGCATCATCAGCCTGTTAGTTCACAAGTGTGCCTCTAATGCACCATGAATTAGTAAAGGTCAACTAAAAAGGGCCCTCTAACCAAAAATGTTGTTTATGCCCTTAGGAGTGGTAGAGAGTACCAACAGAGTGTTTCTAAATCTTCCCCATCTATTACTTCTGTTAACTCTTCTTCAGTTGAGCACACAAGTGTGCCTCTTGTTCCAGGTTCGTCTAATGAACCTAAAGATTTTTCTGAAACTAAAGATGATTTGGTTGAGGAAACCAAAAATGATTATTCTGAACAGGGGCAAATCCCTAACAGTTCTTATGTTCATCCTATTCCATTTCCTAATCGCTTGGTACACAAAAAGAAGACTGCTTCTATGGAAAAATTTAAGCAGTCTTCAAAAAGGTAGAAGTGAACATCCCTCTTTTGGATGCCATATCTTGTGTCATAGGCAACACCTATGCAAAAGTACATGTGTACTTGACCTTGGCGCTAGTGTGCCCAAAAAGGCGTTCTTGGCAGGTAACATTAGTTTCATAATTACGCAGCCTATAGCAGCCAAGTATAAGGATCTAGGGAGCCCTACCATATCTTGTGTCATAGGCAACACCTATTGATTTCATTGTGTTAGATACCAAACCCTTCTCAACCAAGGATGAGATCTTTTACCTTACCATGTGTACAAGCAACTAGGATTGGGAGAATTGAAAGCCACTGGAACTACTCTTCAGTTGGCAGATAGGTCTGTTAAGATTCCTAAAGGGATGGTTAAGGATGAGATCCCAATAAAGGTGGGGGAATTTATTTTCCCTGTTGAGTTTAACATGTTTAGGATGGCAAACAACCACATATGGAAGAAGAGATCAATATGCTTGAGGAAGACCATTCTTGGCTACCAGTAATGGATTTTTCTGATGATTTAGTTACCAACTTTGATATTTTGATAACCAAACTGTTGAGTTTGACATGTTTAGGATTGGCAAGCAACCACATATGGAAGAAGAGATCAATATGCTTGAGGATTTTTTGGATTTTTCTGATGATTTAGTTACCAACTTTGATATTGATTTTGATTCAGAATTCCAAAAGTGTATGGATGAGTTGGATGATGATAGTGAAAATTTCTTTTCTGAAGTCTTGAGTCTTCACACACTTGTGGAGCCCTTAGGACCCCTTTCCAATTCCATTCCCAAACCTTCCATAGTTGAGCCCTCTAAGCTAGATCTTAAGGAGTTGTCATCTAATTTGAGGTATGCTTTCCTAGGGCCTGACCAGACTCTTCCTGTAATAATTTCTTCAAATTTGACTTCTAGCCAGGAAGAGGAGTTACTTAAAGTGCTTGGATCATAATAATTTATCCTATTTCTGACAGCCAATGGGTAAGCCCAGTTCACGTAGTGCAACATCATATACATCTTATGGAGGATTCCAAACCATCCACGGAACCCCAAAGAAGAGCTAACCCAGTGATGATGGAAGCCATTAAGAAAGAGATCCTAAAGTGCTTGGATTATGGAATGATTTATCCTATTTTTGACAGCCAATGGGTAAGCCCAGTTCACGTAGTGCCTAAGAAGTCTGGGGGTGACTGTAGTTCCCAATGCCAATAATGAACTAGTTTCAACCCGTGTCCAATCAGGGTGGAGAGTGTGCATAGACTACAGGAAACTTAATGTGGCAACCTGGAAGGACCAACATAAGACCACTTCCCATTGCCATTATTAACAGATGTTAGAGAGGTTAGCTGGACATGAATACTATTGTTTTCTTGATGGATATTCTGAATGTCTTCATCAACCAAATCCCAATTGCTTTAGAGGACCAACATAAGACCACTTTTCAATTCATGGGAATTCCTATTCTGAATGTCTTCATCATCTTTCCCTAGTTTTGAAAATGTGCATATCTAAGAATGCATGATGAGAATTTGGTTTTGAATTGGAGAAAAATTCCATTTTATGGTGTTTTAATTCATGGGAATTCCTAGATGGAGCCAAAGTGGATTTAATTGATAATTTACCACCTCCTCAATCTGTTAAGGATGTTCGGTCCTTTGAATTGGGAGAAATTCCATTTTATGGTTAAATCTGGTATTGTTTTAGGCCATGTAATATCCAAGGAGGGAATTAAGGTAGATAGATCCAAAGAGTGCCTAGAATCCTTCAAGCAACTTAAGAAGGAGTTGACCAATGCACCCATCTGTTAAGGATGTTCGGTCTTTTGAGTTTTCCAAAGAGTGCCTAGAATCCTTCAAGCAACTTAAGAACTTTAGTCAGTTAGCCCGACCTCTCACCTCATTACTTACCAAAGATCAAACTTTTGAGTTTTTAAAGAGTGTCTAGAGTCCTTCAAACAGCTTAAGAAGGAGTTGACCAATGCACCCATTGTCCAACCACCTGTTTGGACTGAATCTTTTGAACTGATGTGTGATGCTTCGGATTTTTCCATAGGAGCAGTTTTGGGTCAAAGGATTAATAAGTTGCCCACTGTCATTTACTATGCTATAGGACCTTAAATGATGCACAACTCAATTATACAACCACTGAAAAAGAATTTTTAGCTGTTGTGTTTGCATTAGAAATGTTTCGGTCTTACTTAGTTGGTTCACATGTGGTGGTGTATACTGATCATTCTGCCCTCAGATACCCAGTTCAGAAGAAGGATGCCAAAGCCCGTCTCATTAGGTGGGTTTTACTTTTGCAAGAGTTTGATTTAAAAATTAGGGATAAGTATAGGGTTCATTCCCAAGTTAAGCACCTTTTGGTTAACTGTTGACATTGTCAACAACTTCTCCAGATGATCCTTATTTTAATGTCCAGTGAACCATGGTTTGCTGACATTGTCAACTTCTTAGTTTCAGGTATGACTCCGGATCACTGGTCCACTCAAGATAAGTATAGGTTTCATTCCATTCTCACTTTTTGTCATGATCATGCATGTTTTTTAAGATATGTCTGGATCAGATTATCCGACGATGTGTTCCTGATCATGAGTAACATTCCATTCTCTTTTTAGAGATGCTTTTGATTTTTGCAGGCTTGCATGTGGTGGACACTTTGGACCTAAGAAGACTGCTGCAAAGGTTCTCCAATGCGGATTTTATGGGACCATTCCCTAATTCCTTTGGGAATTTGTACATACTTTTGGTTTTTGAATTTGCTTGCCATCTTTTGGCCATATCAATAAGAGGAACATGATGCCCCTCAACCCTATTTTGGGTTGAGATCTTTGATGTTTGGGGCATCGATTTTATGGGACCATTCCCTAATTCCTTTGGGAATTTGTACATACTTTTGGTTGTTGATTATGTTTCTAAATGGATAGAGGCCATACCTTGTAAATCTAATGACCATAAAGTGGTGGTCCAGTTTCTCAAAGAGAACATTTTTCCCGCTCTGGTGCACCACGTGCAATAATTAGTGATAGGGGTACTCATTGATGCCTTGTGGGCCCATCAGACTGCAAAAGTATGGGATCACCCATACTAGTTATATACCCCTTATCACCCCCCTAGTGGCCAAGGGAGGTGTCTAATAGGCAGATTAAACAAATCTTGGAGAAAACTGTTAATCCCAATCGTAAGGATTGGTCCCTTAGGCTCCAACTATTTGAGTTGGAGGAACTTAGGAATGATTCAAGACCGACCTTGGTCAGTCTCTCTACCATTTGGTGTATGGGAAAGCTTATCACTTACCAGTTGAGTTGGAGCATAAGGCCTTTTGGGCCATCAAGAAGCTCAACTTTGATTTGTCTGATGCAGGAATTCATCGTAGGCTCCAACTATTTGAGTTGGAGGAACTTAGGAATGATGCCTATGAAAGTTTTAGGATTTACAAGGAAAAGGCCAAAGCTTTCCATGATAAGCACATTCTGTGTAAATCTTTTACAATTGATAATAAGGTCTTATTGTACAACTCTTAATTGCATCTTTTCCTACTAAGCTTAGATCCCGATGGGATGGCCCTTTTATTGTCCATAATGTATATCCCCATGGGGCTGTGGAGATTTTGAATCCATGAACAGAGGTAATTTCGAAGGTTAATGGTCAGCGTTTGAAACCGTTCCTCGAGTTTCCTACTACTAGTAGTGAAGAGGTCATGAATCTCCATAAACCTCTTTACACTGATGACTAATTTTTAATCAGGTATGACCCCCTTGCATTGTCTTTGGTTTTAATTTTTTTCATGCATTGAGGACATTGCATGATTTAAGTGTGAGGGAGGGAAACCAATTTTTGCTTTTTTCACTTTGTTTTGTTTGTTTTTCTTTTTATTTTTGAGCTTGCTAAGGATGAAGTTCTACTTTCTTTTGAAAAATAAGAGACCCCTGGTTATGGTTGACTATATGTAAGAAAAATGGGTTTTGACTATATGTAAGTCTGTGGGTTCCTTGTACTTTTGATTTGGAGTTGAGACCTTCTTTTTAATTTGGCATGGGTTGACAAATGCACAATTTTTTTGAAAAATAAGAGACCCCTGTTTTATGGTGATGGACTATATGTAAGTCTGTGGGTTCCTTGTACTTTTGATTTGAAGTTGAGACCTTCTTTTTAATTTGGCATGGGTTGACAAATGCACAATTTTAAATGAATGTGAAATGTAGTATAAAGAAGAATAAGAGTTGATTCCCTTGGAACTAAATAGGGCATTGCGCCACAGGAAGTGTGGTGTCTGGTGTCGAAATTCCTTGGGAGGAAACTTCTGAAGTAACTGTAGCATCATTGCCTTTGTGGGCATATGCAAAAAGCGAAGCTACATAGTAACTTGGGTGTCTTGTATTTCTTCACAATGTCATTTGCCATAAGGAGTGGAAGTAGAATTGATATTAAGGTAATAAAAGAGAAAAAAATGTGCAAATGTCATTAATGCTTGGTAACATGTTTGGTCAAAAACACTCCAACGCCTTAGTCATTGGTTCCCTATTTCTTCACAAGTGGTTTTGCCCTAAGATAAGGATGTTTTGAAAGAGACGAGGTGAGTTCCAAATTAAGAAATATGCTAGTGACTGGAATTGATAAAGGGTAATAAAAGTTTAAGTGTGGGGGTCCCTTGTAAGAGAAATTATCTTTGCTCCGGATCGGTATGAGCCTTACCTTTAGCCAAGGTTGGGATTTGTTTATTCTGAATTTTGGATGTATATTCACTGCAAACACCCACGAGACACAACTCGTCCACTAGGGGTGACCTAGGGTAGTAAAACATGCTAAGTACATATTTAGAATGGAGCTACCTTGGGTTTTACTCTCTTTTTGCAGGTTTTTAGGACTCAAGGCCTAATCGGGGGAATTCTGAGCAATTTATGTTCAAATTAGTAGTAAAACATGCATTTTTCATATTTAGAATGGTTATGAAGAGGACGAAATTCTGAGCAAGATGGACATGTTCAACTAAAAGATTATTCTTTTCGGGCCACTATACTTCAAGTTTTCACATAAAGAGGACAATTTCTTTCGGGTCAGAAAGAAAATAATGGATTAGAACTGAACCAAGATGGACCACATCCTTAAAATTGAAGATTTGTTTTTGGTCATTCGTACAAATGATTATTCTTTTCGGGTCAGAAAAAGAATAATGGATTAGAACTGAACCGAGATGCAGAACCAGCCCATTTGCAGTTGTCCCAGAGGTACAAGAAATATTTTAAATGCCAACAAGGATCTATGGACCACATCCTTAAGTGATTGAAGATTTGTTTTTGGTAACAACAACTACCTAGTGTAGTTGGTGAGCTATGGTGTACAAAATTCCCTTGCTCACCAAGAGGTCTCAAGTTTGAATCTCATGGTTGTTTTTTTTAGAGATTTTTGTTGAAGATTTCCTGCTTTTCACTCACTTAAAGCACTAAGGGCATGGAGGGGATTTTCACATCAAATCAGAAGCAAGGAAAATCGTGAAAGGGTTCCTAAGAAGAGAAGAAAAAAAAAGGAAAGAAAAAAAAAGGGAGAAATAGAGATTGTCCAAATCTTCTCTCTCCTCCACATCATCACCAAAATATTGTCCAAATCACACAAAGCAAGAAGAAAATCATCCCTTGGAGGGAGAAAAAGAAGAGAAATAAATTAGAAAAAAAAAAGGAAAGAAAATAAGCAAAAAAATTATAGGAAATTTCTCAAAGTTTATTTCTCTCTTTTCTCTCCTCCACCTTAGCACTTTTGGTCTCAAAAGATCTCACAATCAATTGTGGGTTTCTCCCTTTTAGGAAAGAGAAATTTGTTACCCTACCTCCCCATTCCCTATAAATACAACTCATGTTAGAGGAGGGGAGACAATTCATTCTTCTTCTAGTTTTTTTTAGTTGCTCTCTCTTTCTCTTGCTCTCTCTTTAGTTTTAGTTCTTTTTATGTTTATGATTTATGCAATTGAGTTGTAATTTTTTTTTTAAGTTATAGTTCTAGGCTTATCTATGACAAGATCACTCTTTTATTTTTATTCAGCCCTTTTTTGTTTATGATTTATGCAATTGAGTTGTAATTTTTTAAGTTATAGTTCTAGGCTTAGATCTAGGTGACAAGATCACGAGCCGTGGAGCGAATTTCTTTCAAGATTTTTTTTCTCTAGTATTAGAAATTTCAGATTTGATTTATTCCAGTTCTGGTTTTTAGTACTGGTAGTATCTCAAATCGATCAAGTTTTCAAATCAAGGGTTGAAGTTCAAGTAAGTCGGCTCCTTCAGTAGTCTTCTCTCCCCCTCTCATTCCCTCTTCTGACTACCCTTTCTTTCTTAATTTAGGATTTTAATTTCAGTTGTTATATTATTGCTATTCCTTTCCCCCAAGGTTCATGGCTAGTGTATGTGTTGGCTTTGCCCCTCTTAGCCATAGAACCATCAATTTATTGCTTTTATTTTAATTGTCTCCCTTTCCCTAAAGCCAAGTAGAGAAACCTACTTGTGAGTCTCTCTCTAGGTCAAGTATGGAAGCTCATATTATGATGCATCCCTCGGGCTAAGTAGAGAAACCTACTTGTGAGTCTTTCTCTAGCTTTTTTTCCTTTCTTTTACTTTATTTTTATTTCAGCATTTTTTTCCTTTAGTTATTTATTATTATTAATTTTTTTTTAAATTGCGTGGGTTGTTTATTTTTAGTTATTTATTTATTTAATTTTAATTGCATGGCTTGAGTCTTTAAATTCTTAGATGATGAATGGTTATGATGTTATTTTAGATACATATGTTTAGGACGGTAATTAGAATTAGATCACAACCATTAACCGGTTCACTTTCACATTATTAAAAGAAATAAAAAAATAAAGTGGCTGCTCTCCCTGTGTTCGACCCGTAGCTACACTGATCCGTACGCTTGCAGTTACATTTTAAATCTCAAATAATCAGCATAGGCAGAATTGAATTATGCAGAAAAAAAAGGATGAACCGATGAGTCCCGATCGGTTGGCTGATTGCTGCCCAGCCAACCTACTGGTTGGGATTCCAGAGGCCAAATCCCTATTATAGATGGTTTGCAAGCCCTAAACCCAGCATTGGAACCAGTAGACACAATATTCCAATAGAAATGGACCCTAGGGGAAATAGAGGATGGCATTTAGTTTCTATAATCCTAAGGGGACTGCCAGTGTGAGTAGAATTCCCTGACCAAATGTTGGGCCCACAATTTCTTTCCCCTTTCTGGTAATTTTATTAATGGGAAGAGTTGCCCAGACTGTACAATGAATAACAATCAAATGCTCAAATTGGAAAAGGAAATAGGGATACCATACTTAGGCATGGTGGGGTAGAATCATAGAAATTTATTTTATGAATAATGATTTGTGGTATCTTGTGAAATAAGAAATAAGTTGCAGTAGAAGCACTTAATTGAACCAAAGAAGTGAACTTTTCAGGAGATTGGACACCAAGGTGAGTGGGTGCCCTTCTCAACCCCCCATTCTTTTAGTGTGTTTGTGTTAATATTGTTTATGCATTAAATTGCTTGTGTATGGGCATTTATATTTACCTGCATTTATTCTTTGATGGAATGAATGGAATGGGATGGAATGAAAATGAGAAAGGCAAGACAGGTGAGATGGGTCAAGTGCAGGTGCCCATGTTTGTATATGTGATTGCAGTGATTGGTTGTGCATCATTTAGAATGCTAGGTTAGGTATCACAACCCTAAGTACTACACCCCTTGTCTGTAGGGGGTTAGGTATGGACTAATCCCGAATTATGTTGCCTAATCAGCAATGCACTTCTGATGAGATGTGTGGTATCAGTTATAGAGGTGAGACATGATATAACGTACTATATGCTTGTGAATATATTTACAATACGGGATTACCTTTTAGGGGTTAGCCTGTGTGGCTCGGGACTGGTACCAGCACTGGCTGGCTCCTGCCTATGGCGTAGCTTGTATACCTGAGGCCCAACGTACAGGGTAGGGTATGCCACCTACGTTGGTAGCACTTATACCCATAGGTGATGAGACCTAGTAATGGATTAGGAATTTTGTATAATTAATTAAATGGACTCATGAGCATCATTCTCTATGTGTGGAGCATGCATGACCATCATTCTCTATGTGTAGAGCATGCATTGCATATGGATGTGTCTGCTTGAACTCCCCCACCCCTCACTGAGCATTATCAGTGCTCATCCCCTTCTATTTACTCCTTCTAGATGTCGAGGTTGAACCCAGTATTTTGCTGACTTCTTGCTCTGATTATGAGACAGTGGCCATGGATAACTTCGCCAATCTTCAAGATGGAATAGACCATGGACTCGACTGCCAATGCGACGAATATGCCTATGGAGGCCAATTTTTCTGAGGAATAGGATTGACTATTCCTATGTCTTTGTGTACATATTCCTATTGATGCATAATTTGATATATATAGTTTACTACTAAGATACAGTAAACTGTGAATATTCTTTTTTTGTAATGTATGTAACTCTCATCTGGATAATTGTAAATATATCTTATCACTTAGTTGGCACTAGAGCTTATGTAAGATATTTTTGTTGGATTGTGCATATGTATATAAACTTTGATCTTTCGTAGTGTAATTATGGTATTATGATCTGCCCTAGTCTAGATCCTGGAGAAAGAGGCTGACTAGATATGGTGAGGTGTCCAATGTTGCATGTCTTAGCCTATTGGAGGCAGGGTGTGACACTGCACCTTGTACTTACCCACTAAGTAGAGGTCCTAATGCTGACCAAATCCAACCTAATAGGTCAGTATTTGGTGGGGTCCATTAATGAGAAATTAATTTTAATAAGTTCTAGTTGTAAGTTTCTAAAAATAAGATTTTTGAAGTAATTTTTTAAGAATTACTTTTTAGAAAATAGGTGTTCATCCAAACGGGCCCTAAGGACCCTTTGGACTGAATTATAAAAGAAGAGAGCTGCTACTGTTCACTTCATTCGTGAATTAATGTTCAGTGGAGTATCAAAGGAGAAGAAGAAGAAGAAGAAGAAGAAGAAGAGAAGGGAACAACTGCGATTTGGTGCTACCCAGGTAATTACTGCTATCCTATTACTTTGATAAATTACTTAGATTAATTAGGTTAGCTAGCTAGGGTTAAGAATTAATGTAAATTGGGGACTGTAATCAAGTCCCTAATAGTTGAATTTTTTCCTTATAGATGAAGCCCCAACTTTTGGAAGGGTTAGGGACTGAAATTTGTCAGAAGGTTGTCCCTGTGAATCCAAGATTTTAGGGTTTTCATGTTCCCAATAATGAGTTATGTAATTGAAGTTGGAATAGGGATGAATAGGCAGAATTTTGCCAAAATTCTAGAATAGAATTCAGCCCACACTTATTTTTGTGAAGAATTAGTTAATCCCTTCTTCAGAAATACTGTTATCAATTTAATTAGGGCTGGAGCACAAATTTTATGATTATAAATACTTGTGCCCAACTCCCGTTAAATGACTAAATATGGGAAATGATCTAGTTTTGCAGAATTGCTTTAATTTCTACTTAATGTCTGAAATTTCTACAGAATGGGATGTAAAGATTTTGGGTTTAACCAATTTAATCTTAAGGATAGGTGAACTTGAAGCCTAAATCCTATCTTCAAACTCAATATGCATGAACAGAACTATAGACTTACAAATTAAACCCAAATCTAGGTTCTGATGTACAGTATAGCCCTTGGCAGAATCAAAATCTACAGAAAAGAGGGAACTGGCAAGTCCGATCGGCTAGTCGATTACTTCCCAGTCAACTTGTCGATTAGGGTTTTAGAGCCCTAAATGGCTACTGGTTGGGTCAAGGTGCACGTTGTACATAGATGGGGTCAGTTGATACATGTTTAGTGAAACTCAGCCTTGCACAGATGACTGTGGTAGGGGTTCCAAAGCCTAAACCTGTCATCGAATTGGCTGAGAGGACTCTGCCATAGTTAGGGAATGTACATGGGGAGTGTGAGACCATACCCCCTTATATAGAAAATAGTACAATGAGTAAGAAGACAGTATTGGGAATCAACCTAGTCAGCTGAGGTCTGTGATAATCCTTAGGTTGCCTTTGATGGGTGTCTGGTGACCTCTGTACTATGTGGCTTGGTCTGTTTAGAAAAATAGGAAACTCGAGATTTTACAGATCAAGTTAGTGACCTACATAGGGGTTAGGGAGCCAAGTTGGTTAAGTAGGCATGTTGTTGGGAGAAATGCTAGTCAGGAATCAATGCCTCTGTCCGACTGTTGGTTTGGATTCCAGTAAGGGAATTCAATAGGAGTTTAGGAAGTTGGGCTGTCCTTGGACAGTGAATACTAAAACTAACCTAAAATATTAATTGTTTAATTAGGCACCTAAGATACTTGGCAATGATACGCGTGGACCGTAACTCAATGAAAAGGCATCTGATTCGGGTATCAGGTAATTGCGTCTTTGACTTATTTTATGGAGGGTTTTGATATTTTTAGTTATGTGTGACATTTGGAATATGATGATTACTGTGTTATGGATTTATTTTATATAAAATTATATATTTCACATGTTGCATGATTTTTACGGACTTTAATGTTATCGAGATTTTGTGGATCTGTAAGATGATAGCTGTGTGGTGATGGTTGTAATATTGATGGTCTGAGGCATGGTGTGGCCGAGGTTCTTTTTGATACCATGGGCTTAGAGGTTAGTGTTACAGTTGTGGCCATAGATATGTGATGGATGCTGAAATTGATATGGATGCATATAGATGCATATGGTTAGGATCACATCCCAGTGCTATAACCCCTTGCTAATCTCACTTGGTGGTAGGTCACGGAGAACTACTATGCTCGGATACGATGTATCGTATCCTAAGAGAGCATAGCATGGTACGATGTATTGTACGTATGACTATCGGATAGTATGGGAGACCGATGATGGTGTGGGATTCTGGGATTATGGCTGTAAGGGGTTACTATTTAGTAGCTAGTTGGGGGACTAAGGTTTTTTCTGAGACTGACTGACTCCTACTTGCAACTAGCTTGTATCTGAGACTTGACGTCCTAGGAAGGGGATACCACCTATGTTACTTATAGCACTTATACCCACATATTGAGACATAGTAATTAGAATAGATATTATTAATAAAATCGACCAAGTGGTTGTGCATCTGTGGTTATTATTGTGAGTGTGTGTTGACATCATGATGTTATGTGTGCTTGCATACTCACCCCTCACTGGGCTGATGAAGCTCACCCCTCGTGGATTTATGTTTTTTGATGGTGGAACCTGAGTTGGAATGGAATGAGACTTGGCAATGGTTGTGAGTTATAATTCAATTGTGTCTGTAGTTATTATTTATCATTTAAGATGTGATTATGTAACGGTAATTGTGAGTTATAATTCAATTGTGTCTGTAGTTATTATTTATCATTTAGATTTGATAACCATGGGTTATGTAAAATATAAATTTTCCCTCATATGCGTCTCTGATTTGGTAGAAGATTTTATACTTATGTAATTTCGTCTTTACATCAGATCCTGGTGGATCAGGCTGACTGGTACGGTAAGGTATCCAGTGCCACATACCTTGGCCTAATTTGAGGTAGGGTGTGACAAGATGGTATCAGATCAATGTAAACTAAACCACCCAATCAGATGCAGACATGTGGCACCTCGCCAGTTATCAACACCATAGCTTCAGATAGCCAGGTGGTGGGGAAACCCAAACTTCTCTTCAGTTATAGAGTCATGATAGGACTCCATTCACCCCAGGGAATATTCCTTGTGTACACGTGAAACGTGCAAGGAGTCCTCCAACAAACCGTCCCAATCTCTTCAGAGGAAGGAGGATCTATCCTAGTGGGACGCTACAGGACATGATCCTATAAGAAGAAACCCAGAAGATAAAAGTAGGTAAGTTCACTCACTCGCTATTACTCTCAAAAGATTGTTGCATGAGTCTCTAACTTGGGCGTCAGAGGACTAATCCCTGAGCCACCTCTGGGCCTCTTCCTTCTGTGATTTTGTAGGACCGACGCATAGCCTACTACAGATTCCCAACAGCAACAGATTGGCACCGTCCATGGGAACGATAGAGTAATGGTGAAGAAAACTTAGAATCATAAGAAAACAAAAGCAGTACCGGCTCAAAATATGAACGCCAGAGAGCCTTCGGATCCTTGGCCACCTATGAATGCCAAGGAGGAAGAACAGTGGGAAGGTCCTCTTGGTGACCAATATTTAGTTGGAGACTAGACATGGAGGGAGTCCAACCCCCCACCCGCTCCTGCTGGGGGGTAAGAGTATGTGATTAAGGAGCAGTTCGATGCCCTCCAAGAGAAATAGAACCAATTGACCAAAACAATGAAGGAATACTCCAAGGTTGTCACTCAGAGGACTAATGGAACAGCAAGAGATTCTAGCATCTAGCTGAAACGAGTCTGAGATGAAGACCGAAGTAGCTCGGGATCAGTAAGATCCGGCAAAGACCTCAAAATCATGCAGCAAGGGAGAACCCCGCACCCAGAGGGAGAGCACAGCGTGTCACAGGGGCGAGACATGAAGAACCACATTAGGGGGTCGATCAGAGCTTCGAAGACCAAGGGTTGAAGTAGATGATCCTTGATTTCAAGTATGAAATCCGAAAAGTCGTAGACCAATAGGCAGGAACATTCGAACCAAATCTCACTAATGATACAACTTTAGCGGATGATGTTATGAAAGATCCACTCCCTGTCAGATTTCGCCTACCAAAGTATGGCCCTTACAATGGAACAGGGGATCCCGTTGATCAGCTGGAAGGCTTCAAGGTCATAATACAGTTTCATCGGGTATCGAAGAGCATTATATGCGGTGCTTTACCCTTGACGTTCAAAGCAGCCGTGAGATTATGGTACAATCGACTACCGCCGTAGTCATCATAACTTCAGTGAGTTAAGTCACATCTTTGTAAAAAGATTTTCCAGTAGCCAACCCCTCTAGAAGACCACATATAACTTTACCAATGTCAAGCAGCAAGCGGGACAATCCCTATGAGGTTACATGAAATGCTTCTATCAGGAGAAGCTTGGGATCAGAGGTTTAGACCCAAAGGAAGAATTCACAGCCCTTTTAGGAGGGGTTAAAGATAAAGAACTAAAGAGATCCCTGGAAAAGCATGCACCAAGGGACTTGGCCGAGCTAAAATCCCAATGTGAAAAGTACATCCACATGGAAGAAACCCTGGAGGCCGACAACAAAGCAAAAGAGAAGGCGGGGAAGAAATGAACCTCAAGGGAAGAGAACAGAGTTCTAGAAGGAAACAAGCAGCGGCCAGGGCGTGGGCGTGAGCCTGCACCAATTCCCCTTAAAAAGTTTGAAAGGTATGCCCCGCTTAACCGAAAGAGAACTCATGTATTGATGAAGATCAAGGACTCCTCGGATGGCAAAGCAATAAAGTGACTAAGAAAGATAGGGTGACACCCCGAGAGGCGCAACATGGACAAACATTGCCATTTCCATAGGGATCATGGCCATGACACTGAGGATTACTAGCACTTAAAGGAAGAAATAGAAAGTATGATCCGAAGAGGGTACCTGGGTCGGTTTGTGGACCGAGAGAAAGAAGATGCCCAAGATGGAAATGATCGGTAGGACAACTGCCAAAGAGAGAGAAGGGGTCGTCAGGAAAGGAGGGAACTAGCCCGAAGAGAAATTGGGAACAACAGAGATCGAACACCCCAGTAGACCGAAAGGCTTAAGGCCTATGCCAAAAATGTCCATATCACCGAATGGTCAAACAAGAAGGCGAAGATGGGGACGGTAATCTCATTCTCAGAAGACAATCTGGAAGGAGTGCAAACACCCCATGACGATGCTCTGGTAATCACTATAACAGTAGCCGACTGTAGGGTAAAGAGGATCTTAGTGGATAACAGCAGTTCAGCTTATATCCTATTCCTCGAAGCTTACCAGAAGATGGGCCTAGATAGGGACAGACTAAAGAAAGTTGAGCACCCCTTGCAAGGGTACAATGATGATAAACTTTCTGGTAGATGACATTATCTCAGCTTACAACACAATACTGGGAAGGGTGGGCTTGAACTTGCTGAAAGCCATAGTCTCCACGCCCCATCTCAAGATGAAGTTCCCCACAAAAAATGGGGTCGGAGAATGCTGAGACAACCAAGAAACATCCTGAAAGTGCTACACCACCACCCTATAGGGAAAATAAAAGGCAGGAGAGGCTCTACCCATAGAGGACTTGCGTGATGACCCCAAACATCATAGAGGGGAACCAACTAATGACCTGGCCCAGGTAGACATTGAAAGAGATAGTACCCACCAGGTTCAGATTGGAACACTGATGCTAGGGCAACAATAAGAGGAGATCATCTCCTTTCTTTGAAACAACTCCAATGTCTTTTCCTGGTCAGCCTCGGACATGCCCGGAATAGCTCGAGGAGTGATTGAACACCAATTGAGCGTCGATCCAATGAAGAAGCCAGTGCAATAGAAGAGAGAACCTTCGCCCTCGAGAGGCAGCAGAAGATAGATGAAATAGAAAAACTATTGAAGGCTACGTTTATTTGGGAAATCTGATATCCAGAATGGATATCCAATATGGTGACGGTCTTGAAGGCAAACAGGAAATGGAGAATATGCATTGACTTCACAGACCTGAACAAAGCCTGCTCCAAGGATAGCTATCCCCTGTCGAAGATAGACCTTCTTATTGATGCCACTTTAGGGCATGAGTTATTAAGTTTTATGGATGCCTACTCGAGGTACAATCAGATCAAGATGTGAGGCTGATGTCCCGAAGACTTCCTTCATAACTAAAGGAGGATTGTACTACTATGAGGTAATGCCCTTTGGGCTAAAAAACACAGGAGGAACCTACAAAAGACTGGTGAATAAAATTTTTAAGGAGATGATCAGTAAGACCATGGAAGTATACGTAGATGACATGCTTGTGAAAATATTGAAGGCAAAGCATCATATCCGGGACTTAGACCTCAGCATTCCAAGTATTGAGGGAGTATGGCATGAAGCTAAACCCAACGAAGTGTGCTTCTAGAGTGACGTCAGGGTATTTTCTAGGCTTCATCGTCTCAGAGAGAGGAATTGAGGCCAATCCAGTGAAGATATAGGCCATCTAAGAGATGAGGTCCCCACGGAACATGAAGGAAGTCTAGGAGATGACAGGAAAAATCATTACCCTGGGTTGGTTTATGTCTCGATCGGCTGGCAAGTGTCTCCCTTTTCTCAGACCCTTGAAAGGTTCCAAGAGATTCGAATGGACTGAAGAATATGAAAAGTCCTTCGAGCAGTTGAAGGTATACCTAGCGACACCCCCGTTGCTGACAAAGCTAGGCACTGGAGACGTTTTGCAACTATATCTAGTTGTATCGATTGTAGCAATAAGTGTTGTGTTGATAGACAACAATGGCCAATATACTATATCAGCCGAACCTTGTTTGGATGCTGAAACAAGATACAAGAATATGGAGAAAGTTGCATAAGCACTTGTGATGGCAACAAGAAAACTCAGACCCTATTTTTAGTCGCACATAATATGCATGCTCACAAACTAGCCCCTAAAGAAAACACTGCAGAAACTAGATATGTCTGGTAGACTGGTCAATTGGGCCATAGAATTGGGAGAGTTCGACATCCAGTACAAGCCAACGACTGAATAAAATCCCAGGTCCTGACCGATTTTATAGTCGAGACAACACTCCCAAATGGTGTACAAGAACCAACCGAGGATGAAGAGGACAGGGCTTGGATATTGTATGTCAATGGCACCTCTAACAGAGCAGGTAGCGAGGCAAGGATCACACTCATTAGTCCCAAAGGATTCAAAATCAAGTATGTCTTGCGGTTTGACTTCAATGCTTCTAACAACGAAGCCGAGTACCGAGGCACTAATAGCCGGAATAAATCTGGCACAAAGCTTGATGGTACAAAGGCTAATAGTGCATAGTGACTTGCAACTTATAGTGCAAGTAAGCGGCGACTATAAAGCAAAAGACCACAGGGTGGCAGAGTACTTAAAGAAGGTACGAGAAAAAGTGGCTACCTTCAAAGAGTTCAAGGTGAAGCAGGTGCCCCGTGTAGAGATTGCTAGCGCGGACGCACTGTCACATCTAGCCACTTTGGACTTCATGAAATTGGGGCACTTAGTCTATTTCGAGGTATTACTTTAGCTGAGCACCAAAGAATGTCAGGAGGTGTTGCTCGTAGATAGGACAGCCCAAGCTGGATGGATCCCATAGTGAAGTATATAAAAGAAGGAATACTCCCAAAAGACAGGGATGAGGCAAGAAATGGAAAAGGTCAGCACAATTTTTGCTGAATGGTGAGGTATTGTACAAAATAGGGTTCACAAGGCCATATCTCAAATGCCTAGACCCTATCGATGCTGAATATGCTCTCAAGGAGGTGCATGAAGTGATATACGGCCAACACTTAGACGTGAGGGCCTTAGCCACAAGGTGTTACAACAAGGCCTCTTTTGGCCGACAATGAGGAAAGACACTAAAGAATTCGTCAAAAAATGCCTAAAGTGTCAAATGTCCATGCCAATCCCTCAACAGTACGCTACCAAACTGTCCTCCATATCCAGCTCAACACTCTTCGCCATATGGGGAATGGACATCCTGGGCCGTTCCCTCTGGAAACGTTGCAAAGAAAATTTGTGGTGGTGACAGTAGACTATTTCACTAAATGGGCAGAAGCTGAAGCACTAGCCACAATAACAGAAAACAATATCTGAGACTTCTTTGAAAGAGCGATGGTTTATCGATTCAGAATCCCTAGAGTGGTAGTGACAGACAATAGTACCCAGTTCGCCAATCTAACTTTTGAATCGTTTTGTGAAGCCCTCAACATTGAGCACAGAAAAACATCCATCGGCTACCCCCGACCAACAGGTTGACAAAGGTAACATTTTATTTGCTGCTGTAGGGAACAAAGAAAAGGCTAGACGATGCCACGGGGCTATGGGCAGACGAACTGCATAGCATCCTCTGGGCTACCGAACAACTGAAAGGTCAGTAGCCACCAGAGAAACACCCTTCAACTTAACCTACAGCACTGAAGCTGTACTCCCGGTCGAGATCAGTGTTATGACCCACAGAGTCCAGTATTACAACAAAGGCAAGAATGTTAAGGGCATACGGGCGAATTTAGACCTCTTGTATGAAGTATGAGAAGACCACAGGAAAGCATTGTAGCTTACCAACAGAAGGTAATAAGGCACTACAATTCTAAAGTCCATAGGAACGAATTCAGAGTTGGAGACCTTGTCCTACAAAGGGTAGAAGTGTCAGATCTGAGGCATCAAGGTAAGTTGGCACCCAACTGTGAGGGACCCTATAGAGTCTCTAGGGAAATACAGCCTAGCTCCTATCACCTAGAGACTATAGGGGGGAGAGAGGATACCTCAATCATAGAACTTAAAGAACCTGAGGAAGTTCTACCAGTAGCGGTAGCACGCATGTTTACCTAGGATTATTTTCAGCACCTTGTCATGTCATTTATTTAGTAAGGCTTTCAATTTTAGAATTTGTAATTCGTTTTCCCTGACATTTTAAAGAATTTTATAGAAAGCTGGTTTACGGAAAACTGATCTCATATGACAATATACTATTTAGGAAAAAAAAAAGAGTTTAAAGATATCAACGGAGGGGTATACCCTCAGTTGGGGGCTCAGGCCAAGGCCGAGAAGACCTGACCGAAGGGTCTACCCTCGGTTGGGAGCTCAGGCCAAGGCTGAGAAGACCTGACGAAGGGTCCTCCGTCAGTTGGGAGCTCAGGCCAAGGCCGAGCGGACCTGACCAAAGGACCTACCCTCGAGAGCTCAGGCCAAGGCCAAGCAAACCTAACCGAAGGGTCTTCCCTCAGTTGGGAGCTCAAGCCAAGACCGAGCAGACCTAACCAAAGGACCTACCCTCAGTTGGGAGCTCTAGCCAAGGTGGAGCAAACTTGATTGAAGGGTCTTCCCTCGATTGGGAGCTCAAGCCAAGGCTAAGAAGACCTGACCGAAGGGTATGCCCTCGGTCGTGAGCTCTAATCGATGACGCTTCCCTCAGCTTAAAGTTCAGAGCCAGAACCGACCCAACCTAACCGAGACAAAACCTATGCATAGGCCTAACCTAACGATGGGCACCCCTTGTCTAAGGCACAAATACTAACCACGTATAACCCTTCGGGCTTCACGCAAATCTTTCCTAAGGATAAAGACCAACCGGGAAAGATACTAAGTCAACTTGTAAAAAATACTAAGTGTTTCCCTTTGGTGTTCGGGCAACAGTTTAGTTATAAAACAAAGACAACAAAGAAGCGAGAGAAGCAAAAAATATTTTTAGCCCTGAGAAGGAAAATACATACAAAGGCCCGAAGGCCGAAGTTACATAAAAAAAGGCCCAAAGGCCGAAGTCACATCAAAAGAGCATGAAGGCCAAAAGAAAAAAAACCCTCACTGAACCTCGATAGGCAAAAAGACCTCATCGTCGGCAGGAACAAGGATGTCTCGGTCGAAACTATCGTGGTCGAGGGTGAGAGGGACTTTATGTGTCTATTGAACACCGTCGTCCTCACTGCCTTTGGCAATCTCAGCCACCTCGATAACAGCCGGGGCTTTCTCACCTTCCTCGTCCTCAAAGATGAGACCACTCCCCACAAAGGAGAACCCCGAGTGATGTTTGAGTATCCAGTCTCGGACCTCGATAGCACCCATGATGTATTCCCGGGGCCGTTGCGCAAGTCACCTCCTTCCTGAAGGCATCCATGCCCTTGTACTTCGTAACTCCCATCCTTTCAGCTCCGAAAGCTTGCTCTCATACTCCTGGCGGTTTGGTCACGCTCAACCTCCAAATGCTCTACCTTCTCAAGAATGGTCCACTCGTTGTCAAAGGTGGATTGTTCACATTTGTGTTTGGACTTCTCAAGGCTTCAGGCCAAAGCCCCCGGCTCGGATGGTGAGCTGGGTGACCTGGTTGTTGGCCTATAAGACTAACCAACACTTAGAACAAAGACATGAAATAAAAGAAAAAGGTAAAACGAGCTAAGGACGATAATTTACCCCCGCCATGAAGATACACGCGCTTGTGATCATAGCCTAAGTACTCTACTCCTGAGCATCGACAATATCCCTCAGAAGCCTGCCCTTCTGCACAAGCTCTCAGGCAACATATCTAACGACATAGGTGTTTTCCTCCTTGACAGACCACCTGCGGATAAAGCCAGCTTAGTTTGGCCCCGAGATATACCTAGGCGTCGGAAGTCATCCTCATCAGGAACTTTGGATGAGATAAGCACACCCCGCCTAGGAGCAGTAAGTGCCTGAACAGCCTCCAGGGTCGGATCCTCTACCATATCCCTCTTCTTTGTAGGGGGTTCGAAAGCCGAAGCCTTCCCTTTCTCTTTCTCCTTCTCCTTCTCCTTCTCCTGCTACCTCAGTAGCCAATCCTGCTTGGCCTTAGCCTACCTCTCAGCAACAGCAACCTTGATTTCGACCCTAGAGAATTGCACTACATCAAGGAACAAATAATTAGTACGAAGGCCAAAGGCCCAATTTAAAGCAAACTCGGGCAAATCTGGTAATGTAGGACTAGATTTGAAAGCTCAAACTAGGCCCAAACAACAAGAGCTTTTAAACCAAAGAACAATCAATAATCACCCAATAAGAGTCCAGCAGTCCTTGTAAACCAGAAATTTCAAACCCAGAATCTGGAATTTCAGAAAGCAGAGATTATACCCACAAATAGGACTAACCAGCAACAGGTGTATGACATCAACAAGCCACAGTCAATAAAAAAAGATCACAGGAATAGGGAAGTCAAACCAGACCTATCGATTCTGGTTCCTGTCCAGAAAAAGTCACTACAGAGCAAAAAGATGGAGATTTTGAATATCTCACTAATGGCTACACAGAAACAGCCCATATATGGATCAATCTTTAGTGGGGACTAGGAGAAAAATCGACCAGAATTTCATCCTTAACAGAAACTTCTAGCAGATACAGCAGACAGGGCCGATGGTACTTCTACAGAGAATTTTGGCAGAAAACTTTAAACAATAAATACCTGGTTGTAGTAGTAGTAGTAATTTGAATATAGGCTTGAAAGAAAAGAAGAAAACACACTCACAACCCTCCTAGACTTCACACTACAAGGAGTCGCTTGGATCAAACACCAAACCCTTCTTCTTTGATCAAACACAAAGAAACACTCCAGCAGAGAAAACACAGCAGCATCTTTTTTGTTCATAAAATTCATGGGGCTTAATGGGAGCCCTCTCCTTTACTTATAATAATGGTGGGGTGATTACAAGAAATAAAAACTACCTTTAGTTTCCAAAAACTAAAATAGAAAACTCTCAAGACCTCTAGTTACTAAAATTAAAAATAGAAACTAGGAAATAAGAAATTAGAAACAAATAACCCCATCTAAAAAAGAAACTAATGAACAAACTAGCAATCCCGTACTCAATCTTAGAGCCCCTCTTTTAGACCCATAAAAGTGGCCCAATACAATCAAAACACATGGGATCAAAGGCCCAACATGTATGTAACCCAACCCTAGGCTTATTCCTAATAAAATAAGCCTCTTTTGGTGATTAATCTGCATCAATTCTCCCCATCTTGAAAAAATTCATCCTCGAATTTTGCAGTGATGGGGGGCAACAACATATGACTAGCAACTTTGACCATCTCCAAACAAAATTCTGGTTGCTTATAAATTTGTGGAATAGTCTTCAAGGCATGGAGATTTCTCTTCAAATAACCATGATGGCATAACAAAATTTATATTTACCTGTATTTATTCTTTGATGGTACTATTGTGATGGAATGGGATGGAATGGAAATGAGAAAGGTAAGACAGGTGAGACGGGTCAAGTGTAGGTGCCCATATTTGTATGTGTGATTGCACTGATTGCCTGTGCATCATTTAGAATGTTGGGTTAGGTATCACAACCCCAAGTGCTACAGCCCTTGTCCGTAGGGGGTTAGGTACGGATTAATCCTGAATTATGTGGCTGCTTGATCAGCAGTGCACTTCTGATGAGATGTGTGGTATCAGTTATGGAGGTGAGACAGGATATGACATACTATATGCCTATGAATATATTTACGATATGGGGTTACCTTTTAGGGGTTAGCCGGTGTGGCCCGGGACCCGTACCAATACTGGCTGGCTCCTGCCTGTGGCGTAGCTTGTATACCTGAGGCCCAATGTATAGGGTAGGGTATGCCACCTACATTGGTAGTACTTACACCCATAGGTAATGAGACCTAGTAATGGATTAGGAATTTTGTATAGTTAATTAAATGCACTCATGAGCATTATTCTCTATGTGTGGAGCATTCATTGCATATAGATGTGTGTGTTTGTACTCCCCCACCCCTCACTGAGCATTACCAGTGGTCACCCTTTTCTATTTACTCTTTTTAGATGTCGAGGTTGGACCCAGTATTTTGCACTTCTTACTCTAATTATGAGATAGTGGTCATGGATAGCTTGGCCAATCTTTAAGAAGATGAAATCGACCATAGACTAGACTGCGAATGTGATGACTATGCCTATGGAGGCCAGTTCTTCTGAGGAATATGATGGACTATTCCTATGTCATTTTGCATATATATTCCTGTTGTAAACTGTGAATATTCTCTTTTTATAAGGTGTGTAACTCTCATCTGGATAATTGTAAATATATCTTATCACTTAGTTGGCACTGGAGCTTATGTAAGATATTTTTGTTGGACTGTGTATATGTATATAAACTCTAATCTTTCGTAGTGTAATTATGGTGTTATGATCTTCCCTAGTCTAGATTCTGGAGAAATAGGCTGACAAGATACGGTGAGGTGTCCAATGCTGCATGCCTTAGTCTATTGGAGGCAGGGTGTGACAGAGTGGTATCAGAGCTAAGACTTGGGAAAAAGTATCATAACCCACAAGACCTTAGGATATCCAGTGTCATAAGATTAATAAAGTAAAAGCTTCAAGATAAAAATATCAAATTTAGGGAAACATTGTTTGTGGTAGTTAAAGATATCCAATAAGGAAGGGAAATGAAATATTGTATTTATACTATGAATGTATGTGCACCCTTGGTCAAATACCAAGAAACTAATTTCATGTGAAGCATGTTGCGTGACTCATCCTTGCTAAATATGTGTTGAGCCTTTTGGAATTAATCAATTATTTATCTTACAGGGAATTCCAAAAAATGCCACCAAGACGTGCTCAACCTTAGTATGAGCTACGACCAAGGAAGAGGGGTCGGGCTGCCAGAGCTAACCCTTTTGTGCCAGTAGAGGATGAGACAGGAAGGGAGACTACAGCTGGGGTGACCTTACCGATACATGCATCCACCTCTACAGCAGCAACACCTATGCCACCACCTGCACCACCACCTGCACCACCAGTGATCACAACACAGGATGTCGTAGCCATTGTAATATGATGCAAGGGATACAAGAAGGGCTACAGCGAACCATACAGCTAAATATGCAGCAGCAAAGGGCAATGGTTGAAGAATTGGTCACTACCATACGCGCTAGGGAATCACCTACAAACCATGTATCTATGGCACCACCCTCACCAGCCCCTACAGCTCTTGCTCTTAACCCTTTGTTTGCACTTGGAGTTCCAGCCACTGGTCAGACTATTAGTGGACAAACATCCCAAGCACTACCAGCTATGGGAACACTTACAGGGCAACAGACTCCAGGAACCCCTCCAGTAGAATAAGTATGGATTGATATCAGCAAGTTGATGGAAAAGTTTCAGAAGTATCGGCTTCCACATTTCAGTGGGGTGACACATGATCCATTGGCTCCTGCCAAATGGATAGAAGGAGTAGAGAAAGCTTTCTCAGTTCTGGGTTGTAATGATGAACAGAAGATCTTGTGTGATACTTACCTATTGCAGAATGAACCTCATGCATGGTAGAAGGCTACCAGACGCATATTGTTAGCCACATATTCACACCCCACTTGGGACTAGTTTGTAGAAGTCTTTTCTGGGAATTACTTTCCCATAAGTGTGTGAGATAGGAAGGAATCTGAATTCATGGCAATGGTACAAGGTCCCAGGTTTGTATTAGAGTATCAGCAATAGTTTGAGGCATTGTATTTCTTTGCACCTGAGCATATGAAGAATGACAGCAAAATCTAAGAAATTTGAGAAAGGGCTGAGATTTAGCATTGGTGATGTGTTGATTGCACACCGGCTTCAGACATATGCTGAAGTGGTTCAGATTGCCAAATCCATTGAAGACAAGCAGAGAGAGGGCTATCAGATTCAGGAGCAAGGAAAGCCAAGGCAACAGGAACTGGAAGGCAATTTGGGAAGTTTATAAAGGGAGCTACATCTACTGCTATTGTGCCTAGGAAGACTGACTCAGGACAAGCATCTGCCTAGTCCCGGCTAGCAACCACCACTACCTAGCCTCTATCCATGAAATGCTGTGTGCCAACAGCCAGGACACTTGGCCAGATTTTGTCCCCAGAGAAAGCAGGAGAGCCAAATATGACTTCTTCATCTACATCCACCAAGAAGCCACAAGTAGCTGGGAAGGTATTTGCATTGTCAACTGAGGAAGCTAAGACTGCACTTGGAGTTGTAACAGGTACAATATTAGTATCTACAATACTAGCATTTGTATTGTTTGATTCTGGTGCATCTCATTCTTTTGTATCTTCACATTTTGCTATAAGAATGGGGATAGAACCGAAAAAGCTAGCACATAAGTTGATGATTAGTACACCCATTGGGTTTATAGTGGATTTGGAGGATGTATATGAACCATGTGTGATTCAGATATGTGGTCAAGATATGATAGCCCATTTGATTTGCATAGATATAAAGGATTTAGATGTTATACTGAGAATGGACTGGTTGTCAGCATACCGAGCTTGTGTACTCTGTGCAGAGAAGAAGATATTATTTAGACCTTGGGATGGAGATGATATTACATTTCGGGGGCATAGGAGAGACAAGGCTAATAAATTACTAATTTCTGCCATACAAGTTCAGAAATTACTAGAAGAATGATGTGAAGCCTATTTGGCATGTGTCAGGGATACTACCAAGAAGACTGCAACACTAGAAGACTTAGAAGTAGTAAGAGAATTTCCTGACGTATTTCCTGAAGATCTATATAGTGTGCCCCCAGATAGGGAGATAGAGTTTTGCATTGATTTAATACCTGGGGCAGCACCTGTATCTAGAGCACCACCATATAGAATGGTTCCTGTTGAATTGAAGGAACTGAAGGAACAGTTGCAGGATCTACTGAAGAAGGGTTTTTATTAGACCCAGTGTATCACCCTAGGGAGCTCCAATCTTGTTTGTAAAGAAGAAAGACTAGAGTCTGCGGATGTGTATTGATTATTGGGAATTGTACAAATTGACTATTAAGAACCGATATCCACTACCCCACATTGATGACTTGTTTGATCAGTTGTAGGGTGCTACTACTTTCTCCTAGATTGATCTGAGATCTGGATATCATCAGTTGAAGATAAGGGAGAGTGACATATAGAAGACTTCAGGATTAGGTATGGCCACTATGAATATGTGGTTATGCCGTTTGGACTGACTAATGCTCTAGTAGCCTTCATGGGACTGATGAACAGGGTATTCCATGATATGTTGGATTAGTATGTCATAGTGTTTATAGATGATATTTTGATTTACTGCAGAAGAAAAGAAGGTCATGCTACTCATTTGAGGTCAGTGTTGGAGAGGCTGAGGGAGAAGCAATTATATGCTAAATTTAGCAAATGTGAATTTTGGTTGTCACAGGTGAACTTCTTAGGGCATATTGTGTCTACAAGAGGAATTGAAGTGGATCCAAGGAAGGTTAAAGCTATGTTAGATTGGGAGTCACTAAAGAATGTCAATGAAATCTGAAGTTTCCTAGGTTTGGCAGGTTATTACAGAAGATTCATCTAAAATTTTGCTCAGATTTCTGCACCTATGAGTCGGTTGACTAGAAAAGGAGTCAATTTTGAATGGATAAAAGAATGTGAGAACAGTTTTCAAGAATTGAAGAATCGACTAGTTACAGCTCCAGTCCTAGCTATTCCAGATGGTACCTTAGGTATGGTAGTATATAGTGGTGCTTCCAAACAAGGTTTGGGATGTGTGTTAATGCAAAATGGAAGAGTGATTGCATATGCTTCCAGACAATTGAGGGATTATGACAAGAATTACCCTACCCATGATCTGGAATTGGCAGCAGTTGTATTTGCACTGAAAATTTGGCGTCACTATTTGTATGGAGAAAAATGTGAAATATATAGTGACCATAAAAGCCTCAAATATCTCTTCACTCAGAAGGAATTGAACATGAGGCAGAGAAGATGGTTGGAGTTACTGAAAGACTGATTGCACAATTCATTACCATCCAGGGAAAGCTAATGTAGTAGCTGATGCATTGAGCCGAAAGCATAAGACTACCACACTTGCTGCTCTCACTACTAATTAGATGTTGATAGAAGAAGCAAGGAAGTTTGACTTGAAAGTAATTACAGAGGTGGAGACACCTGAAGATGTGACACTTGCCACCTTTGTGATTGAACCCACCTTATTTGAAAGATTAAGGAAGCTTAACCCAAAGATGATACGATGAGGAAGACAATCATTGTTATCAATGTTGGGAGACAGAAAGAACATAGATTTTCATTAAAGGATGGAACTTTGTGGTTTAAAGACAGATTATGTGTTCCAAAGGAGGAAAAATTGATAGAATTGATCTTGAATGAAGCTCATAGCACTCCTTACTCTTTGCATCCTGGTAGTACCAAAATGTATAAAGATTTGAAGAAACTATATTGGTGGCATAACATAAAGAATGATGTGGCAGAACATGTAGCTAAATGTATGAATTATCAGATGGTGAAGGCACCCCATGGACTGTTAAGTGCCAGAATGGAAGTGGGAACATATTACTATGGACTTTGTGATAGTGCTACCACAGACTAGAAAGGGGAATGATACTATCTGGGTGATTGTTGATATATTAACAAAGGTAGCACATTTCATATCTATGAAGATATCTCATTGTATGAAGAAATTGGCACAGTTATATATTGATAATATTGTGAGATATCATGGTGTGCCTGTCAGTATTGTTTCTGATCGTGATTCCCGGTTTACTTCTAAATTTTGAGAATGTGTGCAAAAGGAAATGGGGCCCAAGTTGAATTTTAGCATCGCATTTCATCCACAAACTGATGGACAATCAGAAAGGACCATCCAAATTTTGGAAGATATGTTGAGAGCCTGTGCTGTAGATATGAGTTATAGTTGGGATGAGCATGCCTTTGATTGAATTTGCATATATTAATAGTTACCAAACAACAATTGGTATGGCACCATTTGAAGCTTTGTATGGGAAAAAAATGCAAAACTCCATTGTATTGGGATGAAGTTGGAAAAAGAAGAATTTTGGGGCCAGAACTGATACAGATTACCTGTGAGAAGGTTGATATGATCAGAGAAAGAATCAAGGCTATTACCAAAAAAAACAAAAAAATGAATCAAGGCAGCTCAATCCAAACAAAAGAGTTATGCAGATAGTAGAAGAACACCTTTAGAATTTGATGTGGGTGATAAGGTTTTTCTGAAAATCTCACCAGTAATGGGTATAAGAAGATTTGGGAAAGGAGGAAAATTAAGTCCCAGGTATGTGGGACCATTCGAGATTCTGGATTGGATTGGCCAAATAACATACAGAATAGCATTGTCCCCAGAGTTGGAAAGGTTTCACATTGTTTTTTATGTATCAATGCTGAAGAAGTATGCTCCTGACCCTTCACATGTACTGCCTACTATTGAATCATTGGACCTAGATGATGATTTGAGTTATGAAGAAAAACCTGAAGGAATCTTTGATAGAAAAGAACATCAGCTTCGGAATTGTACCATCTCTTATGTAAAGGTGAATGGATAAACCACCCAGAACAAGAAGCCTCTTGGGAAAGGGAAGATGAGGTTAAAGAGAAATATCTAGAATTGTTTGGATTACTAAGTATGCCTCACAAATTTTGGGGATGAAATTTTTGTAAGAAGGGGGGAAATTGTAACACCCTAATCTGATATTTATACCCTTACTTGTGGACAGACAAAAAGAAAGAGCAAAGGAAGCCAATGCTGGCATGGTTGGCAGCTGTGGAGTGCCAAGAAGGCAGACATGACACCACCTACTCCTATTCAGCTTGCCAATATCACTGGAAAACTCATCAAGAGGTGTGGACAAAGAGGTAAATTTAATTACAAAAGTACAGTAAAAAAAAAGAGGTGCGACATGAGGACTTCCCAGGGGGTCACCCATCCTAATACTACTCTCACCCAAGCATGCTTAACTACGGAGTTTGGATGGGATTCGGTGCAGTTGTGCTGGTATGATCGCACCTAAATCGGTAAGTCCAAAACTGGCACGCCAATTTGCCTAGTAAAATGTAATTTTTGGGTTTTTGCACTGTGGCACCCACCTTTGCTGTGCAAAATTCTCATTATACCCCTATGGGAAAGATTTAAATGAGGTATGAAATGCATATTTTATACTAATAAATAAATGGGAGGAAATGAATTTATAAACTACTAGGTATTATACAGACACACACACACACACACACACACATATATATATATATAGTATGTATGTAATTTATACATACCTTAGTTATAATGACTTAAGAGGGCAGCCAAACAGACCTTAGAAATAATTTAAGAGGGCCAGCCAAACAGACCCTTGGGGTTGCCTTATATATAAGGGATTAAGGGCTAAGAAGCAACCCTTATTTTCGTTGGCTGCTGTAACAAGAAGGAGAAAAAGAAAGAAAGGAGAAGAAGAAGAAGGAAAGAGAAGGGAGAAGAGAAAGAAAGAGAAGTGATGAGGGAACTCACTCACCTCAAGCTGCTCCTAGATCAACTTTGCACCCAGGTGAGTGAACTTACTACTGCAGCAGGGTTAGTTAGGTAATTTCATGTAGATTGGGCAGCTAGGGTTAGGGTTTTACCCAATTGTTTACTGCCAGGGAATCCCTGTGAGTAGAATAGCTGCCCAGTAAAGAAAGCCCTAATTTCTATGGGCTATTGGGGAGCCAAATGGTAAAAACCCTATCCCTGCAAAACCCTAGAACATCAGACTACTTCTTTTTCAGTAGTGATTATGCAATAAGGGCTGGAATAGGGTTGATTTGGTGGAAATTCTACCAAATCCCTAAGAACAGAATTTTATTTAAGTTGGATGTGGAATTTAGTAAGGGTTCAATGAATTATTTTTTTTAAAACTTCTATTACAAATTAGTCAGAGATGGAATACCAAATCTGTGATTTATAACATCTGTATTCCATCCCTAATTAAATGATTAACTTAGGTAATTGGTTCAGTTCTAAAGAAGTTTCCTCTATTTATGATTAGTCCTAAATTTTTGTAAAACAGAATATACAGCTTAAGAGTTGGACAATTTGAACTCAGAAATGGGTTAAATTGGAATTCAATTTATTCTATATTGACCTTTTGAATTAGAATTATGGAAGAGGGTTAAACCCAATTTAAGAAAGATCCGTGTGCCGATCAACATAGGCAGAATTGAATTCTGCATAAAAAAAAGGATGAACCGTTGAGTCCTGATCGGTCGGCTGATTGCTGCCCAGCCAACCTACTGGTTGGGATTCCAGAGGCCAAATCCCTGTTATAGATGGTTTGCAAGCCCTAAACCCAGCATTGGAACCAGTAGACACAATATTCCAATAGAAATGGACCCTAGGGGAAATAGAGGATAGCATTTAGTTTCTATAATCCTAAGGGGACTGCTAGTGTGAGTAGAATTCCCTGACCAAATGTTGGGCCCACAAGTGCTTTCCCCTTTCTGGTAATTTGATCAATGGGAAGAGTTGCCCGGACTGTACAATGAATAACAATCAAATGCCCAAATTAGAAAAGGAAATAGGGATACTATACTTAGGCATGGTGGGGTAGAATCATAGAAATTTATTTTATGAATAATGATTTGGGGTATCTTGTGAAATAGGAAATAAGTTGCAGTAGAAGCACTTAATTGAACCAAAGAAGTGAACTTTTCAGGAGATTGGACACCAAGGTGAGTGGGTGCCCTTCTCAACCCCCCATTCTTTTAGTGTGTTTGTTTAATATTGTTTATGCATTAAATTGCTTGTGTATGGGCATTTACATTTACCTGCATTTATTCTTTGATGGAATGAATGGAATGGGATGGAATGAAAATGAGAAAGGCAAGACAGGTGAGATGGGTCAAGTGCAGGTGCCCATGTTTGTATGTGTGATTGCAATGATTGGTTGTGCATCATTTAGAATGCTAGGTTAGGTATCACAACCCTAAGTACTACACCCCTTGTCTGTAGGGGGTTAGGTATGGACTAATCCCGAATTATGCTGCCTGATCAGCAGTGCACTTCTGATGAGATGTGTGGTATCAGTTATAGAGGTGAGACATGATACAATGTACTATATGCCTGTGAATATATTTACAATACGGGATTACCTTTTAGGGGTTAGCCGGTGTGGCTTGGGACCCGTACCAACACTGGCTGGCTCCTGCCTACGGCGTAGCTTGTATACCTGAGACCCAACGTACAGGGTAGGGTATGCCACCTACGTTTGTATAGTTAATTAAATGGACTCATGAGCATCATTCTCTATGTGTGGAGCATGCATGACCATCATTCTCTATGTGTAGAGCATGCATTGCATATGGATGTGTGTGCTTGAACTCCCCCAGCCCTCACTGAGCATTATCAGTGCTCATCCCCTTCTATTTACTCCTTCTAGATGTCGAGGTTGAACCCAGTATTTTGCTGACTTCTTGCTCTGATTATGAGACAGTGGCCATGGATAACTTCGCCAATCTTCAAGATGGAATAGACCATGGATTCGACTACCAATGCGATGACTGTGCCTATGGAGGCCAGTTTTTCTGAGGAATAGGATGGACTATTCCTATGTCTTTGTGTACATATTCCTATTGATGCATAGTTTGATGTATATAGTTTACTACTAAGATACAGTAAACTGTGAATATTCTTTTTTTGTAATGTATGTAACTCTCATCTGGATAATTGTAAATATATCTTATCACTTAGTTGGCACTGGAGCTTATGTAAGATATTTTTGTTGGATTGTGCATATGTATATAAACTTTGATCTTTCGTAGTGTAATTATGGTGTTATGATCTGCCCTAGTCTAGATCCTGGAGAAAGAGGCTGACTAGATATGGTGAGGTGTCCAATGTCGCATGTCTTAGCCTATTGGAGGCAGGGTGTGACATTGCGCCTTGTACTTACCCACTAAGTAGAGGTCCTAATGCTGACCAAATCCAACCTAATAGGTCAATATTTGGTGGGGTCCATTAATGAGAAATTAATTTTAATAAGTTCTAGTTGTAAGTTTCTAAAAATAAGATTTTAGAAGTAATTTTTTAAGAATTACTTTTTAGAAAATAGGTGTTCGGCCAAACGGGCCCTAAGGACCCTTTGGACTGAATTATAAAAGAAGAGAGCTGCTACTGTTCACTTCATTCATGAATTAATGTTTAGTGGAGTATCAAAGGGGAAGAAGAAGAAGAAGAAGAAGAAGAGAAGGGAACAACTGCGATTTGGTGCTACCCAGGTAATTACTGCTATCCTATTACTTTGATAAATTACTTAGATTAATTAGGTTAGCTAGCTAGGGTTAAGAATTAATGTAAATTGGGGACTGTAATCAAGTCCCTAATAGTTGATTTTTTTCCTTATAGAAGAAGCCCCAACTTTTGGAAGGGTTAGGGACTGAAATTTGTCAGAAGGTTGTCCCTGTGAATCCAAGATTTTAGGGTTTTCATGTTCCCAACAATGAATTATGTAATTGAAGTTGGAATAGGGATGAATAGGCAGAATTTTGCCAAAATTCTAGAATAGAATTCAGCCCACATTTATTTTTGTGAAGAATTAGTTAATCCCTTCTTCAGAAATACTGTTATCAATCTAATTAGGGCTGGAGCACAAATTTTATGATTATAAATACTTGTGCCCAACTCCCGTTAATTGGTTAAGTAGGCAAGTTGTTGGGAGAAATGCTAGTCAGGAATCAGTGCCTCTGTCTAACTGTTGGTTTGGATTCCAATAAGGGAATTCAATAGGAGTTTAGGAAGTTGGGCTGTCCTTGGACAGTGAATACTAAAACTAACCTAAAATATTAATTGTTTAATTAGGCACCTAAGATACTTGGCAATGATACGTGTGGACCGGAACTCAACGAAAAGGCATCTGATTCGGGTATCAAGTAAGTGGGTCTTTGACTTATTTTATGGAGGGTTTTGATATTTTTAGTTATGTGTGCCATGTGGAATATGATGATTACTGTGTTATGAGTTTATTTTATATAAAATTATATATTTCACATGTTGCATGATTTTTACGAACTTTAATGTTATCGAGATTTTGTGGATCTGTAAGATGATAGCTGTGTGGTGATGGTTGTAATATTGATGGTCTAAGGCATGGTGTGGCCGAGGTTCTTTTTGATACCATGGGCTCAGAGGTTAGTGTTACAGTTGTGGCCATAGATATGTGATGGATGCTGTAATTGATATGGATGCATATAGATGCATATGGTTAGGATCACATCCCAGTGCTATAAACCCTTGCTAATCCCACTTGGTGGTAGGTCACAGAGAACTACTACGCTCGGATACGATGTAAAAGAGCATAGCATGGTACGACGTATTGTATGCATGACTATCGGATAGTATGGGAGACCGATGATGGTGTGGGATTCTGGGATTATGGCTGTAAGGGGTTACTATTTAGTGGCTAGTCGGGGGACTAAGGTTTTTTCTGAGACTGACTGACTCCTACTTGCAACTAGCTTGTATCTGAGACCTGACGTACTGGGAAGGGGATACCACCTATGTTACTTATAGCACTTATACCCACATATTGAGACATAGTAATTAGAATAGATATTATTAATAAAATCGACCATGTGGCTATGCATCTGTGGTTATTATTGTGAGTGTGTGTTGACATCATGATGTTGTGTGTGCTTGCATACTCACCCCTCACTGGGCTTGTGAAGCTCACCCCTCGTCGATTTATGTTTTTAGATGGTGGAACCTGAGTTGGAGTGGAATGAGACTTGGCAATGGTTGTGAGGTTGTGTCAGTGAGACATATGGGATTTCCTTTACTTTGAGGTTTATTATTATACTTATAAGATGTGATTATGTAATGGTAATTGTGAGTTATAATTCAATTGTGTCTGTAGTTATTATTTATCATTTAGATTTGATCACCATGGGTTATGTAAAATATAAATTTTCCCTTATATGCGTCTCTGATTTGGTAGAAGATTTTATACTTATGTAATTTCGTCTTTACATCAATCCTGGTGGATCAGGCTGACTGGTACGGTAAGGTATCCAGTGCCACATACCTTGGCCTAATTTGAGGTAGGGTGTGAAAAGATGGTATCAGATCAATGTAGTTATGAACTTCACAGAATACAATGTCTTAGGTTGGTTATGATCAATTAGGGTTGAATTAAAAATCTTAATATAATTAATTACATAAGTTTTAGAGATAAATAGGAGAGTAGTATAGGTGCAAAAGCCAGAAACACACATACTTTATAAAAATATCATAACTCATTCACGTAGATTGTTTTTACAAGACAACTGACATAGAAAAAGGTACATTGAGCACATAAAACTTAAACAACTAAAAGACTAAACATAATACTGATTTGGGTCAGTAAAAAAGAAATCAAAAAGTCATAAGATGGGTTGTTCATCACTGCTGAGGTTGTCGACTAGTGGATGTTGAAGACTCCTGTGTCCTAGACTGGAACAAAGGAGGATTGAACTTTGGTAGGACACATAAGAACTCCACCATACCTTGTATAGAGGTCTCTAGAGTAGTGATCCTGGAACCAAGAGTGTCTAGCCTGGAGGTGAGTCGGATGTCCATAGAGGCGACACTAGAATGCATTTGAGAAAATCCTCTCAAACCTCTCGCATGTCAAGATCACCTGTGGAAGTAGGTATAAAGGAACCCACAATGAAAATGTGGGAGGAGCAAGAAAAGTAATAGGATTGAATTTCACGATAGATAGAGGTGGAGAAAATCTACCTCGAGGTAGTGAGAATGGATCCTGATATATTTCCTGTGGTATACACCAGACTAACTAGTCTGAGGGAACTTCTCGGATGGTACATGCCTAGGAACATCTCCTACATCCCCATATGGTAGGTGCCCATCTAACTCATCCCCCTCATCTCCATCTCCCCCACCGATTTCCATGCCCATATCTTCAATGTCTATGCCTATCTCCTGGTCATCTCCATCCGTAGGCTCATGAGGTGGATCAACAATTGGTGGATCAACAACTGGTGTCTGTCTCATCATCACTATCTACCTGCTGGTGTAAGTCCATCTTTTCCAGAATAAACCTATCCAATGGAGTAGGTATAATCTTCTTTTCACCTCACCATCCAAGCAAATTCTGAATTGTTGGAATATTTTGGTCAAGGTCTTTCCATAAAATAAAGTGACCATCTCTTGGACAACTGGCTAAGTGTACCCTTTGTCTCATTGTCAGATAAGGTAGGCTGATCCACTCACCCACATATAGGAAAAAAATCTATGTATGCCTGCATCAAGGATACTTCACTGAAGTGACCACAAATAGGTAGTATATTGTATAGCACTATCCTGCATAGTACTCTTGGAGTAGGCCGCTAGTTTAGCAATCAAAATCTAATTTGCCTCTCCCCCTGCTACTACCACTTCCAGCACAATGTCTCGCTCAGTGTCAGTGAAGTAGCTCTGGAAGCTAGTCTTAGGAGGACAGTAAGTTTTGTTGCCCTCACTTGAGACACTAATGACCTGACCAAATTCTGCTGTGGTCAACGTGTTATCTATGCCACCCACCTTCCTGGTGATATAGTACCTCCACCCCTAATATGCTTGCCACTAAGGTTGCAATAGAAAGCTCTTACAAGTCTAGGATACACATCTTCCTCTACCTTGAGCATGGTTCTCAACCTAAAGCCTCAAATTTCTCAGAACACCAAAAGTTTGAAGATCCACTATGATAATAGATTTTTCAACAGCAATGGGACGAGAAAAGAAACTACCCCAATTTGCTTGGTCGGTTGGAGTGCAAAACCAAATGGACCATTTGACAAATCGGGATGGTAGAAACTTTGCTATGAGTGAATATTGGTGAAGACATGGTAAGCTACACGCAATAACCACCAAGAATAAGTAAATGCAGCAAAATAATGGAAGGAATTGTAAGAAATTATAAGAGATTGCAAGAAATGAAACCTAGGTCACCATATTCCCTTAAAAACGGAAATTTTACCATGAAATTGGTGAAACAGGGAAGAATGCACTTGTCGGAGATGATGTATGGAGGTGAAAATGCGAGAAATTAGTCGGGAAAGTGTTAGAATGAAGTATTACGATAGACCGGAAGAAGCTCTTAGCAATTGGATTTATCAAATGAAGTTTGGAGCTCTCGGGTTGAATTTTTATTTCTATAGTCAGGTGAACCAGTCAGTTGGTCATGGTCCCTAACCCGCTGATTGAGCAAATTTTGCTCAGTAAGCTCTAAAATTTTTATGGTGTAATATGTAGAGTTTAAGTTTTGTTATAAAATCATAAATTTGGAATTTTAAGGTGCATAAGTGAAATGTTTGCTAAGCATGGAAGAGAGGTACGGTTCTAGTTTGAGAACATAAATTGGAACAGGGAAATGTGTATGATAATTTGAATGCAATTGAGGATAAATAAATATGTGTGGGAATAGGAATGTGATCTTGATGTAATTTATATATTAAGGTTTTAAAAGATTGGAGATACTCTTAGATTTGCATCCGTGAATTTGGGAATGAATTCTGTAAATGAGATGACAATTTAAAGTATATATATGCCAATGCCAAGCAAATTGTTGGATCAAATTGCATTGAATCTTGAAAATGCATATAAATAAATAAAGGGATATCTATGACAGTGGATAGAAATTAACTGCCTGATTTGAGGATAGATGCATATAGAAGTGAGAATGTGATATGATCTCAATAATAAACTGATTTTGAATCGTGGAGGAATAATAAACTGATTTAATAATATTTGAAGATATTTTCAGGTTTTCCCACTTAGACCTGGGAATACTTTGGTGGATGACATGAGAATAAGTATATAGCCTATACATAGCCATATGGAATAAGAAAGGAGAAATGTATGGAATTTTGAGAAATTTGAGGATTTTAATGGTCTAAAAGGAGACTGAGGTAAATTGACTAGGATATTAAGCAGATATCTGCAAGTAGTTAACCTAGTTATGAATAGTGAAGTAATTTAGAAATCATTAGAATTAAAAACCCCAGTTTCGACATTTGCACCCAAGAAGAAACTAGAATTTGGAAACTTATTGAGAAGAAAAGAGAGTGGTATTCTGAGGGACTGTGATCCACACTAAGATTAGGTGTGGACATGAATACTAATACAATATACCTGTAAAATGGAAACAAAAATTATACTAGGTCATGCAATAAAGAAGTAAA
>NW_024868347.1:113027-123930 GCF_013358625.1 Macadamia integrifolia | reverse complement strand
TGACTTTTTTTTTTTTTTTTGATAGGTAGGGAGGGAAGTAGATAACAGCCAAGAGACTCAAACTCGAGACCTCTTGGTGAGCATGGGATTTTTGCACACCACAGCTCACCAACTGCACTGGATAGTTTGGAAATAACTATCATTTCCATATGGCCATGAAATGTAGGAAACATAGGAAAAATATGTTGGAAATTAAAGGAAGAGATGGAGGAGTGGTAGATGATCCAAATCGCATAAAGAAGGAAGGTGTGGACTTCTATATGGGGTTGTTTGGGGATGATTGGGTGGATGAAGGATACTGTTCTGTTAGCATTCTTTTTCATGGGGTGCTATCCATGGTTCAACAAGAAGGCTTAAAGTAAAATGTTTCAAATGAGGAGATAAGAAAAGTGGTGTTTTCAATGAAAGACTTACAAGGCTCCTGGTGTGGATGGGTTTAGTGCTAGGTTCTTTAAGACATCTTGGGATTTGATTGGAGAAGATCTATCCTTGGCAGTGAAATGATTTTTTAGGAAGTCCTGGATGCCTCATTCAATAAATGCCACCTTCATATGCCTGATTCTGAAGACTGAGGGTTCAGGTTCTGGATTTTTGGTTTCATGGTTCAGGGTTCTTGGTTTTGGTTTCAGGGATCTAGGTTCTAGCTTTTGGGTTCTACGTTCTACGTTCTGGGTATAGGGATCGGGGTATCGGGTTCTTGTTTCTGGGTTCAAGGTTCTTGGTTCTGGGATATGGGTTCTAGGTTATGGTTTAAGGGTTCTTGGTTCTGGGTTCATGGTTTGGGTTTTAAGTGTCTTGGTTATGAGTACAATGATCTAGGTTTTGTGTTCAGGGTTCAAGGTACTGGGTTTTTGGTTATGGATTCTGTGTTTAGGGTTTTGGGTTTTATTTCTGTGTTAAGGGTTCAAGATTCTGGGTTTTGGTTTTTTTTTTAAATTTTTGATAAGTAGTATATTTGTATTGAAAAAGGGAAAAATGAGTACATAAAAGAGGCAATTCCCTTAACCTTCTTAGGACAGACCTAGAGAAAAGTTATGGAATTCCTAGCACAACAGGACATGCCTTGCTAACAAAAAGGAAAATACAATAATCATAGAGAAAGAACTTTAGACTCTGTAATACACCATGCGGGCTACTGACTTGTTTAATTGCCTCCAAACATGCTTGAACTCCCTTAAGTCAAAAGATTCAGTCAACTGTAAGATTCTTCTCTTAATAATTTGAGTATCCTAAGGACCTTGGATCACTCCATTCAACATATCCATTGCAAGATTTGAGTCTAACCTGATTGAAACCTTTGAGAAATTCTTCTCAATACATAAAATAATGCCTCTAAGGATAGCTAATAACTCTATGTGGAGGACTGAAGCAACCTCCCCAACGCCAGCATAGGCTAAAATGGGGTCCCCTTTGTTGTCCATGATGATGCCTCCATAATAACCCTCATCCAGATTTAGGGATCCATCACAGTGCAAGGCTATCATAGAGTTTGGTGGACTGAACCAAGAGCAAGCCTTTGGGACCTTCACTATCCACTTCATGTCAATCTTCCATTTTTCCACTAAGAAATGATTTCTAGGAGTAGAAAGTCCTGAGAAATGAATTTTCTCACATTTCTCTTTGACATCTTCAACAATAATAGATAGCATTTGGGTCCTTGTATTCACTTTATTTTTGAATATTCTAAAATGTCTAGGAGTAGAAAGTTCTTGGTTTTTCTTTTAGGGTTCTAGGTTAATATTTCAAATATGTGTTCTGGGATTTGGGTTCAAGGTTCAGGGTTCTGGGTTCTAGGATCTTGGTTTAGTTTTCTGGGTTCATGTAATGGTTGTGGGTTCAAGGATATGGGTTCTTTTTTTTTTTCTTTTTTTTTGGGGTTGTGTTGTAAGTGATGGTAATTGTTATTAGAAAAAAAAAAAAGAATATACAAGTAGTAAAGCCACCTCCATCTCCTTGGTGACAGAGAACAGAAAGGAAAAAGAGCCTGCCCCATTTTGTTGAAGATAAGGCCTACCTTAGTAACGGCCCGACCCGCATTCCATAACAAAATGGGGGATGGGGAGGGACTGGCGGAAACGGGAGCCCGGAGATAAAAAAAAAAAAATAAAAACAGAAAGATTTACATTTTCCTGTGTAATCTAGACTGAAAGAAGCAGAATGCTCTTTCATCTTCTATTCAAGACTCAATTGGAAATGCCTAATGCTCTTCTTGGGTTGTTGCATATGCTGCCAGAAGTGTCATTGGGCCTTATCACCTCTCTTCATACATGCTTAACCCATCCTTGCCATTACTGTTCAAGATCTTACTTTTAATAACTCTGGATTACCAAGGCCCTTCTACCATACCATTTAACATGTCTATAACCAATTTAGAGTTTGGCCGAATAGAAATCTAGGTAATGTTCTTTTCCACACAAATGGTAATTCCTATAAGAATGGCAAATAATTCCAGATACAAAATGTTTGCAGCTTCTCCCAAACCAGCAAAAGCAATAATGGGCACCCCCATCCTATCCCTTATCAACCCTCCATATGAAGATTTATGGATTGTAAGAGAACCATACAATGCAATGTGTTTGAGATTTAAAAGTAACCGTAAGCATATGGATCAATGTAGCTACGGGTCGAACATAAGGAGAGTAGCCACTTTATATTTGGTTTCTTTTAGTAATGCAAAAGTGTATGGATTGATTGATTGTGATCTAATTCTAACAACCGACCTAAAACAAATGCATCTAATCGAACGTCCTAACCAACACAACTAGGAAAATTAGAAATTGGAATTGAAATTGAAATTAAAAACTAACCATTTGCATCTAACCCTAACCATTCACTATGATGAAGAGGACTTGGTGGTATGGAAAGGAGACCCTACAAGTATGATTACTACTAAATCAACATAGGAGATAGTGAGGAGGAAAGAGAGAAAGGTTAGCTAGAAGAAATCTATTTGGTTTGAAGGCAACATACCTTATCATTCATTCACAACTTGGATATGTTTAGTTGATGCTCTACCAATAGGAGACCAGCTCATCAAGAGGAGGATGAACATTAATCCTCAATGCATTTTCTATTGGGCAGGTATGGAAAGTAGAAATCATCTATTCTTTGACTGTCAGTTTACATATGCTATATGGGGGAAGGTTGCTCTATTATGCAGTCAAAATGGGAAGAAATCTGATAGTGTAATGGAAATTGTATTGTGGGTAAAAAATAAATTTCATAGTAATGATCCTCTTACAGTAGGTGGAAAGTTAGCTTTCTAAACCACAATATAACACATTTAGCAGGAAAGAAACTTTAGGATTTTTAAATCAAAAATCAGATTAGGGGTTTAGGATTTAGGGTTTTATGGTTTTGGGTTTGTGGTGTAGTGTTTTAGGTTTTGGGTTTTAGGCTTAGTTTTTCGGTTTTTTGGTTTTGGGTTTAGGGTTTAAGGATTACGGTTTAGGGTTTAGGATCTAGGGTTTAAGGTTTAAATTTCCGGGATTTGGGATTTTTTTTCTTTTGAATATGTGATGTGATTGGATTTAATTTGCTTCTATGGACAAAGCAAATGAAAGGAAAAAAAAAAAGAATCCTTGATATCAAATAGGACAGGCCCTGCAATACAAAATGGAACACAAAAGGAACATTACATTTTGTGATAAATCTTAAATTCAGCTCATCTGGGAAATCCTGAGCTTGAATAATAGTCTCCCTCTGACTAGTTGCATAAGAGGCCATATAATCAGCTGGTTTATTTGTCTCCCTCCAAACATGCTTGAATTCCTTTCTTTGAAGAGATTTTGAGATATTTATCTCACTTTTGATGACTCTGGTTTGCCATGGACCTTCAACTACACCATTTAACATATCAATGGCCAGTTTCGAGTCGGATCTAATTGAGACCTCCATGATATTCCTTCCTACACAAATACTTATTCCTCAAAGAATAGCCATTAATTACAGCCACAGTATATTTGTAACATCTTCCATTCCCACAAAAGCTACAATGGGCTTCTCCATTCTATCTCAAGTCAGCCCTCCATAGGATGCTCTATCATGTGTAAGGGCCCCATCACAATGCAATGCTACCATTCTCTTAGGTGGCTATAGCCAACAACAAGCTCTAGGAATCATTGTTTTCCAAGTGACTTTGATTCCCCAACTTGTTACTAAAAACTGATTTATAGGGTTGCATTCAGACATAAAATTCATATTTAAGCATTTCACTTTTACTTCTGAAATTATGGTTTCTATAATCTGTAGAGTGGTTAGAATTTTTGACTTAAAGATCCTAAAGTTTTTTTCCTGCCATATGTGTTGTACTGTGGCACAGAAAGCTAACTTTCCGACTACTCTTAAGTGGATCTTTCTCAAGAAATTCATTTTTACACACAATGCAACTTCCATGATACTATCAGATTTCTTCCCATTTTGAATGCATAGTAGGGCAACCTTCTCCCAAATAGCATTAGTATATTAACATTCAAAATATAGATGGTTCCTACTTTCCATACCTACCCAACAGAAAAGGTATTGGGGACTAATAATGTTCATCCTCCTCTTGATGAGCTGATCCTTTATTGGTAAAGCCTCAACTAAATATCGCCAGGTTGTGAATGAATGCCGAGGTAAGTTGCCTTCAAACCAGACTAATTGCTTCCACTCCACCTTCCTCTCCTTCCTCCTCACTAACTCCCATGCTGATTTAGTAGTAAACACACCTGTAGGATCTCCTTTCCAAACTACCAAGTCCTCCTCATCATAGTGAAGTCTGAGGATAGTTTGAAGACATCCCCAAGCTTCAATAAGATCAAGAGTTGTAGAAGGAGTAGGCTGCCAATCCCCATTACTTAGGATTTCATCAATAGCAAGATAAGACAAACGAGAATCATATCTTATTCTTTCTTTAAATCTCTTAATAAGGATACCCTTTGGATGCCAAGAATCCAGCCATACCCTAGTTGTTCTTCCATTACCCACCATATGCATAATAACACCTTCCACCTTGTCCCTATATTTCAGAATCTTCCTCCAAACCCAAGAAGCTTCACTAGTAGCCTTCACAGTCCAAATTGTCTCCTTCTTCAAGTGCCATTTGTAAATCCAGTCCACCCATATGCTCTTCCTATGAGAAGCAATCCACTATATCTGCTTCAAAATTCTAGCAACATTCATATCTTTCACTCTTTTCAGCCCTAAACCCCCCTCCTTAGATTTACATACAACATCCCAAGAAATAAAATGTGTCTTCTTTTCCAAAGAGGGACCAGACCATAAGAAATTCAAAAAAATTGACTCCATCTTTGCAATAAGACTACTTGGTAATGCAAAAATACCTAACCAGTATATATAGCATCCTTGTAGAACTGAGGAAATCAACTGCAGTCTTCCAGCATATGAGAGAAACCTTGCCTTCCATCCTTCAAGCTTGTTCTTGATGAGATCTAGTATAGGGTTGCAGTCTCCATTAGTAAGCTTTCTTGTTACAAGAGGAACCCCAAGGTACCTAATTGGTATCTTGGTTTCCTTAAAACACATTAATTCCATAAGTTGCATACTACTAGTTTGAGTAAGGCCCCCTAAAATAATAGAGGACTTAGCCCTATTAAGATGCAACCCAGAGAGGGTTGCAAACTCTTGTAGAGCCCCCAAACTAGCTGTGACAGGGTCACTAACAGCCTTTACAAAGATCATAAGATCATTTGCAAAGATAAGATGGGACAGTTTTACTGGTTTGCACCTAGGAATAAGAGTGATCTTCTGATCCACTTCTAACTTCCTCATATCTAGTGAACCCTTCCATGGCCATGGTGAACAAGTAAGGTGACAGAGGATCCCCTTGCCTAATGCCCCTTCCTCCTATGAAATATCTAGCTGGACTTCCATTCACAAGAACTGAGAATGTAGGAGTAGTGACACATGCCTTTATCCAATTCATGAATATAGGAGGAAATCTCATTCTTTTCATAATCTCCAATAGGAAATTCTTACTCAATAAGTTATATGCTTTATGTAGGTATATCTTAGACCAGCAATAGGATACCCCCCCTTTGTTTAATACCTCTTACAATATCAGAGCAAATTAGAATGTTACCAGTAATAGACCTCCCTTTTATGAATGCTGACTGGTTGTCACTCACCAAGTCCTCCATTACTTCTTGTAATCTATTAGTGATGATCTGTGTAATAATCTTGTAAAAGATATTGCACAATGCAATCGGCCTAAAGCCTAAAGCCTAAAGCCCAAACCCTAAATCCCAAATCCCAAACCCTAGACCCTAAACCCAAAACCCTAAAACCCTAAACCCTAAACCCTTATACCTAGACCATAAACCCCTAACCCTAAAACCCTAAAGCCCCATACCCTAAAACCTAAACCCAAAACGCTAAACCCAAAACCCAATACCCAAAACCCAAAACCCAAAACCAAAAACCCTAAACCCAAAACCCTGAAGTCTAAACCCCGAACCCTAAACCCCAAACCCTAAAACCCAAAACCCTAAAACCTTAATCCCTAAACCCTAAACCTTAAGCACTAAACCCAAAACCTTAAACCCTAAATCCTAAACCTTAAAACCTAATCCCTAAACCCTACACCCTATACGCTATATCCTATACCCTCAAACTAATCCCTAAATCCTAAACCCTCAACCCTAAAACAAAACCCTAAAACCTACATCTTAAACCCTAAACCCAAAAACCCTAAGCCCATAACCCTAAAACCTAAACCCTAGACCCTAAACTCTAAACCCTAAACCTTAAACCCTAAAACCCTAATCCCTAAACCCTAAACCCCAAAACCTAAACCCAACACCTTAAACCATAATACCTAAACCCTATACCTTAAAACCTAAACCTTTAACCATAAAGCCTAAAGCCTAAAGCCTAAAGCCTAAACCCCAAGACATAAACCCTAAACCCTAAACCCTAAACCATAATACCTAAACCCTATACCCTAAAACCTAAACCTTTAACCCTAAAGCCTATATCCTAAACCCTCAACCCTAAGCCCTAAAACCCTAAACCCTAAACCCAAAACCCAAAACCCAAAACCCAAAACCCAAAACCCAAAAGCCTATACCCTAAACCCTCAAACCCTAAGCCTAAAACCCTAAACCCAAAACCCTAAAACCTAAACCCTAAACCCTTATCCCTAGACCCTAAACCCCTAACCCTAAAACCCTAAAGCTCTATCCCTAAAACCTAAACCCAAAACCCAAAACCCAAAACCTAAAACCTTGAACCCTAAACCCTAAACCCTAAACCATTAACCCAAAACCTTATACCCTAAACCCAAAACCCTGAAGCCTAAACCCTAAACCCTAAACCCTAATCCCCAAGCCCAAAACCCTAAACCCTAATCCCTAAACCCAAACCTTAAACCTTAAACACTAAACCTTGAACCTTAAACCTTAAACTGTAAACCTCAACCTTAAAACCCATATCCCTAAACCTTACACCCTATGCACTAAACCCTAATCATTCAACCCTAAAACCAAAACCCTAAAATCTACACCCTGAATCCTAAACCCAAAAACCATAATCCCTAAACCCTAAGCCCAAAACCCTAAAACTTAAACCCTAAACCCTAGACCCTAAACCTTAAACCCTAAAACCCTAACCTAAACCCTAAACCCATAACCCATATCCCTAAACCCTAAACCAAAATCCCTAAACCCAAAAACCTAACCCCCAAAACCCTAAACCTAAAATGCTAAAACCTAAACCTCACTGCCCTATACCCTAAGCCCTAAACCCTAAACCCTAAAACTTCAACCCTAAACCTTAAACCCTAAACCTTAAACCCTTGACCCCAAACCCTAAAACCCTAATCCCTAAACCCTAAACCCTAAACCCAAAACACTAAACCCTAAACCCTAAACCCTAAACCCTAAACCCTAAACCCTAAACCCAAAATCTGAAACCCCAAACCCTAAACCGTTATGCTAAACCCTAAGCCCTAAACCGTTATGCTAAACCCAAAACCCTAAACCCTATACCCTAAACCGTAAACTCTACCCCCCTAAACCCTAAACACATAACTCTAAACCCTAAACCCCAAAGGCTAATCCTTAAATCCTAAACCCTAAATCCAAAATCCTAAGCCCTAAACCCACAACCCTACACCACAAGCCCTAAACCCTAAACCTTAAACCAAAAACCCTACACCACAAAACCTAAACCCTAAAATCCAAAACCCCAAACTATAATCCGTAAATCCTAAACCTCTAAGCCTAAATCCTTAAGCCGAAACCCTAAACCCTATGCCCTAAACCCTAAACCCTAAACCCTAAATCCTAAATCCAAAACCCCAAAACCTAAACCATAAACCATAAACCATAAACCCCAAACCCTATACTCCAAACCCTAAACCCTAAATCCTAAACCCCAAACCCTTAACCCAAAACCCTGAATGCTAAACAAAAAACCCTAAGCCCTTAACCCCAAACCTCAAACCCTAAACCCTAAACTCTCATCCCTTAACCCTAAACCTTAGACTATAAACCCAAAAACCTAAACCCAAAACACTAAACCCAAAAAACCCTAAACCCTAAACTATTAATCCAAAACACTAAACACTAAACCCAAAATCCCTAAAGCATAAACCCCAAATCCTAAATCCCAAACCATAACCCTAAACCCTAAACCATAATACCTATACCCTATCTCCTAAACCCTAAAACCTAAAGCATAAAACCTAAATCTTATACCCTAAATCCTCAACCCTAAGGCCTACACCCCAAACCCAAAACCCTAAAACACTAAACCCTAAACACTTATCCTTAGACCCTAAACCCCTATACCCTAAAACATAAACCCAAAACACTAAACCTAAATCCCGGAACCCTAAACCGTTAACCTAAAACCTTAAACCCTAAACCCAAAACCCTGAAGCCTAAACCTCAAACACCAAAACCCAAATCCTAAACCCCAAACCCTAAACCATAAACCCTAATCCCTATACCAAAAACCTTAAGCCTTTAACACTAAACCCTAAACCTTAAACCGTAAACCCTAAACCTTAAAACCTAATCCCTAAACCCTACACCTTATACGCTAAACCCTAAACATTCAACTCTAAAACCAAAACCCCTAAAACCTACACCATAAACCCTAAACCCAAAAACCTAATCCTTAAACCCTAAGCCCATAACCCTAAAACCTAAACCCTTGACCGTAAACCCTAAACCTTAAACCCTAAAAGCCTAATCCCTAAACCCTGAACCCTGAACCCTAAACCCTAAACCCATATCCCTAAACCCTAAACCACAAACCCTAAACCCAAAAACCTAAACCCTAAATACCTAAACCTAAAACCCTAAAACCTAAACCTCACTGCCTAAAGCCTATACCCTAAACCCTAAATCCTAAACCTTAAAACTCAAGCCCTAAACCTGAAACATTAAACCCTAAACCCTAAACCCAAAACTCTAAACTCTAAACTCTAAACCTTAAACCCTAACAATTGGTATAGAGCCAAAGCCATAAGTTTGAGTTAGTTTGCAAACACTAGAGATTATTAGACTTAAACTATCAGTGTCTCGTTGTTACTCTATGACTAATCAATTGACTTGCTTAACAAATTAAAGTATATTTCGAATCAAAGCAAACACTGATTTACAATTAGTATCTGAGCCAAAGCCATAAGTTTATATTGCTTAGCAAACACTGGAGAATATTGGGCTTAGACTATCATTGTTTCATCATGACTCTCTGACTAATCAAGTGACCTGCTTAACAATTTAAAGTACATTTCATATCAAAGAAAAAATCGTAGGACTAACAAATGATATCAAACCATAAGCCATAATTTTGAGTTACTTAGAAACCAATGGAGATTATTGGACAGATTGTCATTGTCTCATCCTAAGCCTATGAATAATCAACTGATTTTTTTATACTAAAGTACATTAGGTATCAGAGAAAAAATTGTAAAAGTAACAATTGGTATTAAAGCCAAAGCTATAACTTTGAGTTACTTAGAAAACAAAGGAGATAATTGTTCTTAAACTTTCATTCACTCATCGTGACTCTATGACTAATCAATTAACTTGCTTAAAAAATTAAAGTATACTTGGTATCAGAGCAAACGACGACTGACAATTAGTATAAGTTCCAAAGCCACAAATTTGAGTTACTTAGCAAACTCTGGAGATTATTGGACTTTGACTGTCATTGTCTCGTGATACCTCCACAACTAATAAACTAACTTGCCTAACTAATTAAAGTATGTTTGATATCAGAGCAAACGCTGACTAACAATTAGTATCAAAGCAAAAGCCATAAGTTTAAGTTACTTAGAAAACACTGGAGATTATTGGACTTAGACTTTAATTGTCTCATCATGCCTCTATTGCAAATAAACTAACTTGCTTAACAAATTAAAGTATATTTAGTATCAGAGCAAACACCGACAAACAGTTAGTATCAGAGGCAAAGCCATAAGTTTGAGTTACTTAGAAAACACTAAAGATTATCTCAGGTGGGTATTATAGCCCCCCAGTGTCAAACCTTTCAATCAAACCATTTGTTAGTGTTCCACTTAGGCTTCAATGGGAATAACTCCCACACGTAATTAAATTATGTAGGCACCCACAAATACTAGTACGTACTTTTACTCCTTGTGCATGGCTTCATGGTGAGTGCAAGTGTAAGACTTGGGTGCACATATTACACTTGGTACCCTCGCTCGGATATGTTGGGCCAACCCAAGTTCAAGGTCACTCTTGCTTCTATGTTCCATATGGTACTTGCATCAATTCTCTCTGATTCAGCCACTATATGATCAAACCAAGTCAGTACGAGTAATTAGACCGGGTTTAGAAAGTAGGGTATCTCACAGGGGATATCTTCAAACTATCCATAGAGTTCACTATGGTGAGGACTTGGTGGTTTGGAAAGGAGATCCTACAGG
>NW_024868347.1:109930-110031 GCF_013358625.1 Macadamia integrifolia | reverse complement strand
AAACTAGAGTCATTAAAAGTGAAATCCTAAATATCTGAAAATCTCTAGAAAGAAAGGAGTTCAAGCATGCATGGAGGGAGATAAATAATCAAGCTGATTTT
>NW_024868347.1:25345-108257 GCF_013358625.1 Macadamia integrifolia | reverse complement strand
GTATCTATTTTTTTCTTTTTTGATAGGTAGGGAGGGACGTAGGTAATATCCAGAAGGTTCGAACCTCTTGGTGAGCATGAGACTTTTGACAATTGGCATCAGAGCCAAAATCATAAGTCTGAGTTACTTAGTAAATACTAGAGATTAATGGAATTAGAGTGTCATTGTCTCATTGTGACTCTATGTATAATCAAATGACTTGCTTAACAAATTAAAGTACATTTAGTACCAGAGAAAAAATCATAAGACTAACAATTAGTATCAAAGCCATAGCCATAAGTTTGAGTTACTTTGCTAACACTAGAAATTATTTGACATAAACTTTCAATGTCTCATAGTGACTCTATGAATAGTCAACTAATTTGCTTAACAAATTAAAGTATATTTCGTATATTAGCAAACGGTGACTAACAATTATTATCAGAGCCAAAGACATAAGTTGAGTTATTTTGTAAACACTAGAGATTGATGAAATTAGACTGTCATTTTCTCATCGTGACTGTATCACTAATCCCCTTACTTGCTTAACAAATTAAAATACATTTGGTCAGAGAAAAAATTGTAAGACTAACAATTGGTATTAGAGCCAAAGCCATAAGTTTGAGTTACTTTACAAACACTAGAGATTATTAGACATAAACTATCACTGTCTCATCATGACTCTATGACTAATCAATTGACTTGCTTAACATATTATAGTATATTTCTTAACTGAGCAAATACCGACAAACATTTAGTATCAGAGCTTAAGCCATAAGTTTGAGTTACTTAGCAAACACTGGAGATTATTGGACTTTGACTGTCATTTTCTCATCAAATCTCTATTACTAATAAACTGACTTGCTTAACCAATTAAAGAATATTAGGTATCAGAGCAAACACTGACTAAAAATTAGTGTTAGTGAGAAAGCCATAAGTTTGAGTTACTTAGCAAACACTAGATATTTTTGGACTTAGACTATCATTGTCTCGTTGTGAGACCCTAACTAACCAGAGAAAAAATCGTAAGACTAAAAATTGGTATCAGAGGCAAAGACATAAGTTTGAGTTAGAAAACAATGGAGATAACTGGACTTAGGCTGGCATTTTTTGGTTTTGGTTTAAGGATTTGGCTTTTAAGGTTTAGGGTTTAGGGTTTAGGGTTTAGGGTTTAGGGTTTAGGGTTTAGGGTTTAAGGTTTAAGGTTTAAGTTTTTGGGTTTTGGGTTTTGAGTTTAGGGTAGAGGATTTAGGCCTTACGGTTTAGGGTTTAGTGTTTAGGGTTTTAGGTTTAGGGTTTTAGGTTTTCAGTTTAGGTATTAGGGCTTAGGGTTTAGGTTTTAGGCTTTTATGGTTTAGGATTTAGGTTTTGAGGTTTTTGGTTTAGGGTTTTAGGTTTTAGGTTTAGGGATTAGGGCTTAGGGTATAGGTTTTAGGCTTTTATGGTTTAGAATTTAGGTTTTGGGGTTTTGGGTTTGGGGTTTAGGGCTTAGGTATTTATGGTTTAGGGTTTTGCATTTATGCTTTACGGTTTAGGTTTTAGGATTTAAGGTTTAGGGTATTGGGCTTTAGGGTTTTGGCTTTAGGGGTTTAGGATTTGGGGATTAGGGTTTAGGGTTTAGGGTTTTAGGGTTTTAGGGTTTAGGGTATAAGCTTTACGCTTTAGGTTTTAGGGTTTAGGATTTAAGGATTAGGCTTTGGGGCTTAGGGTTTTGAGTTTAGTGTCTAGGGTTTAGAGTAAGGGTTTATGGTTTAGGGTGTAGGGTTAATGGTTGCAGGTTTTATAGGTTTAGGTTAACGGCTTTGGGTTGGGTCTGGGGATTAAGGTTTAGGGTTTGAGATTTATGGTTTAGGGTTTAGGGTTTAGGGTTTAGGGTTTAGGTTAGGATTTAGGTTTAGGGTTTAGGGTTTAGTGTTTAGTGTTTTAGATTTAGGGTTTAGGGTTTAGGGATTAGGGATTAGGGTTTAGGGTTTAGGGTTTAGGGTTTAGAGTTTAGAGTTTAAGTTTTATGATTTAGGGTTTAGGGCTTTGGTTAAAGGCTTTGGACTTTAAGGTTTAGGGTTTAGGGTTTAGGGTTTAGAGTTTATTGTTTAAGAGTTTATGGTTTAGGGTTTAGGGTCAAGCTATGACAAATCAATTGACTTGCATAACAAATTAAAATACAGTTAGCATTAGAGAAAAATTCATAAGACTAACAATTGGTATCAGAGCCAACGCTGAAGATTATTGGAATTGGACTGTCATTGAATCGTCGTGATGCTATGACTAATCAATTAACTTGGTTATCAAATTAAAGTACATTTAGTATAAAAAAAATTATAATACAAACAATTGATATCAGAGCATAAGGCATAAGTTTTTCTTAGAAAACAATGGAGATAATTGGACTTAGACTGTCATTTTCTGCTTTAGTTTCAGTATTTAGCGTTTAGGGTTTTGTGTTTAGTGTTTAAGGTTTATGGTTTATAGTTTAGAGTTTAGGATTTAGGGTTTAGGGTTTTGGGTTTTGGGTTTTGGGTTTTGGGTTTTGGGTTTTGGGTTTTGGGTTTTGGGTTTTGGGTTTAAGGTTTAGGGTAGAGGCTTTAGGCTTTAAGGTTTAGGGTTTTAAGTTTAGGGTTTAGGGTTTTTGGTTTAGGATTTAGTTTTTACAGTTTAGGGTTTAGGGGTTTAGTTTTTGGGCTTAGGTTTTAGTGTTTAGGGTTTAGGGTTTAGTGCTTAGTGATTTATGATTTAGGCTTTGGGATTTATGGTTTTGGGTTTAGGGTTTAAGGTCTAAGGGTTTTGGGTTTAGGCTTAGGGGTTTAGTGTTTGGGGATTATAGTTTAGGGTTTAGGGTTTGGGGATATAGGGTTTGTGGTGTTGGGTGTTGGGTGTTGGGTTTAGGGTTTATGTTTTAGTGTATAAGCTTTAGGCTTTAGGGTATAGGGTTTAGGACTTAAGAATTAGGCTTTGGTGTTTAGGGTTTGGAGTTTAGGGTTTTGGAATTAGAGTATTGGGTTTATGGTTTAAGGTGTAGGCTTTATGGATTCAGGTTTAGGGTTTAGTGTTTTGGGTTTATGTTAACGGTTTAGGGTTCATGGTTTAGGGTTTAAGGTTTGGGGTTTAGGGTTTGGGGTTTAGTGTTTAGGGTTTGTTGTTTAGGTTTAGTGCTTTGAGTTTGGGGTTTAGGGATTAGGCTTTTAGGGTTTGGGGTATACAGGGTTTAAGATTGAATGTTTAGGGTTTAGGGATTTCGGTATTGGCTTTAGGCTTTAAGGTTTTGTGCTTAGGGTTTGGGGGTTATGGTTTTTAATTTAGGGGTTTAGGGTTTAGGGTCAAGCTGTGACTAATCAACTGACTTGCGTAATAAATTAAAGTACATTTAGAGAGAAAAATTTGTACAACTAACAATTGGTATTAGACCCAACGTAATAAGTTTGAGTTACTTAGAAAACACTGTAGATTATTGGAACTAAACTGTCATTGTCTCGTCATGATGCTATGACTAATTAACTGACTTAATTAACAAGTTAGAGTACATTTGGTATTAGAAAAGATCGTTATACTAACAATTGGTATCATAGCCAAAGACATAAGTTTGAGTTACTCAGAAAACAATGGAGATAATTCGACTTAGACTGTCATTTTTAGGTTTTGGTTTCAAAATTTAGCATTTAGGGTTTAGGGTTTAGTGTTGAAGGTTTACGGTTTAGGGTTTAGGGTAGATGCTTTAGGCTTTATGGTTTAGGGATTGGGATTTTGAGTTTAGGGTTTAGGGTTTAGTGTTGAAGGTTTACGGTTTACGGTTTACGGTTTAGGCTTTAGGGTTTAGGGTTTAGGGTAGATGCTTTAGGCTTTATGGTTTAGGGATTGGGATTTTGAGTTTAGGGTTTAGGGTTTAGGGTTTAGGGTTTAGGTTTAGGGTTTAGGTTTTAGAGTTTAGGGTTTAGAGTTTAAGGTTTTGGGTTTTTTGGCTTTTCTGGTTTAGTGTTTAGGTTCTGGGATTTTGGATTTGGGGTTTAGGGCTTAGGGATTTATGGTTTAGGGTTTTGGATTTATGTTTTAGGGTTTAGGATTTAGGGTTTAGTGTATAGGCCTTTAGGGTTTAGGATTTTTGGATTTAGGATTTGTGGTGTAGGGTGATGTTGGGTCTAGGGTTTAGGGTTTAGCGTTTAGAGTTTAGGGTTTAGGGTTTAAGTTTTAGGGTCTAGGGGTTAGGGGTTAGGGTTTGTAGTCTAGGGGATTATGGTTTAGGGTTTAGGGTAAAGCTATGACTAATCAATTGACTTGTATAACAAATTAAAGTATAAGTAGTATCAGAAAAAATTCGTAAGACTAGCAATTGGTATCAAAGCCAATGTAATAAGTTGAGTTACTTAGAAAACACTGGAGATTATTGAAATTAGACTGCCACTATGTCATCGTGACACTATAACTAATTGATTGACTTAGTCAACAAATTTAAGTACATTGGAATTAGAAAAAAAATTTAGGACTAATAATTAATATTAGAGCCAAAGCCATAAGTACATTGGAATTAGACAGCCATTGTCTTGTAATAAAGCTATGACTAATCAACTGACTTTTTTAACAAATTAAAGTAAATTTGGTATCAGGAAAAAAATAGTAGGACTAACAATTGGTGTCAGGGCAAAAGCCATAAGTTTGAGTTACCTAGAAAACACTAGAGATCATTAGACTTAAACAGTCATTGTCTTGTCGTGACTTTATGACTAGTCAAGTGACTTGCTTAACAAATTAAATAAAGTACGTTTGATACAGAGAGAAATTCCTAAGACTAGCAATTGGTATATTTTTTTTTTTTTTGTTTTTGATAAGTTGGGAGGGAAGTAGGTAACATCCAGGAGTTTCAAACTTTTGACCTTGTGGTGAGCATAGGACTATTGATAATTGGTATTATAGCCAAAGCCATGAGTTTGAGTTACTTAGTAAACACAGGAGATTAATGGAAAAACTATCATTGTCTTGTTGTGACTCTATGACTAATCTACTGACTTACTTAATAAATTAAAGTATATTTGATATTTGAGAAAATCATAAGACCAAAAATTGGTATCAGAGCCAAATTAAAGTATATTTTGTATCCTAGTAAATAGTGACTAACAATTAGTATCGGAGCCCAACCTATAAGTTTGATAGAATTAGAGTGTCATTTTCTCGTGTGACTCTATCACGACTAATAATTAGTATCAGAGTCAAGGCCAAGTACATTTGGTCAGAGGAAAAAATTATAAGACTGATAATTGGTATTAGAGCCAAATCTATAAGTTTGAGTGACTTTATAAACACTAGAGATTATTAGACATAAACTATCATTGTCTCATCGTGACTATGACTAATCAACCAACTTGCTTAACTTTTTAAAGAATATTTTGTATCTGATCAAACGCTGACTAACATTTAGTATCAGATACAAGGCCATAAGTTTGAGTTACTTAGCAAATACTAGAGATTAATGGACTTTGACTATCATTTTCTCATCAAACCTCTATTACTAATAAACTAATTCGCTTAACCAATTAATGTATATTAGGTATCAGAGCAAACGTCGACTAACAATTAGTATCAGAGGCAAAGCCATAAGTTTAAGTTACTTAGCAAACATTGGAGATTATTGGACTTAGACTGTCATTGTTTCATTATGAAACTCTGAATAATCAACTAACTTGCTTTTCAAATAAAAAATCGTAAGACTAACAATTGGTATCAGAGCCAAAGACATAAGTTTGAGTTACTTAGAAAATAATGGAGATAATTGGACTTAGACGATAAATTTTTTGGTTTAGGCTTCAGGATTTAGCGTTCAGGGTTTAGGGTTTAGTGTTTAAGAATTATAGTTTAAGGTTGAGGGTTTAGGGTTTTGGATTTTGGGTTTAGCGATTAGGGTAAAGGATTTAGGCTTTAAGGTTTAGAGTTTAGTGTTTATGGTTTAGGGTTTATTGTATAGGGTTTTAGTTTGAGGGTTTAGGGCTTTAGGTTGAGGGTTTAGGGATTAGGGTTTAGGGTTTGGGGTTTAGTGTTTAGGGTTTAGTTTTTAGAGTTTAGGGTTTAGGGTTTAAGGTTTTGGGTTTTAGGCTTTTATGGTTTTGGCCTTAGGTATTTATGCTTTAGGATCTTAGGTTTATGGTTTAGGGTTTAAGGTATTGGGCTCTAAGGTTTAGGCTTAGGGGTTCAGGGTTTGGGGATTATAGTTTAGAGTTTAGGGTTTTAGGGTTTAGGGTTTTTGGTGTAGGGTGTTGGGTTTAGGGTTTAGGATTTATGGGTTAGGCTTTGGGATTTAGGGATTAGAGTTTAGGGTTTAGTGCTTAGAGTAAAGGGTTTATGGTTTAGGGTGTCGGGTTTATGGTTTCAGGCTTTGGGTTTAGGTTAACGGCTTAGGGTTTAGGGTTTAGAGTTTAGGGTTTGGGGTTTAGGGTTTAGTGTTTTGGGTTTAGGGTTTGGAGATTAGGATTTTAGGGTTTGGGGTTTAAGGTTTTAGTTTTAGGGTTTAGGGTTTAGGGTTTAGGGTTTAGGGCTTTGGGTATAGGCTTTAGAATTTAAGGTTTAAGATTTAGGGTTTATAGTTTAGGGTTTAGGAGTTAGGGTTTATAGTTTAGGGGTTTATGGTTTAGGTTTTGGGGTCAAGCTATGACTAATCAACTAACTTGCATAACAAACTAAAATACATTTAGTATCCAAAAATAATTCGTAAGTTAACAATTGGTACCAAAGCAAAAGCAATAAGTTTGAGTTACTTGGAAAACACTGGAGATTATTGGAATTAGACTGTCATTGACTCGTTGTGACTCTATGACTAATTATTTGACTTGTTTAATAAATTAAAGTACATTTATGGTTTAGGGTGTAGGGTTTATGGTTTCAGTTTTTGGGTTCAAGTTTTAGGGTTTAGGGTTTGGGGTTTTGGGTTTTGGGTTTAGGGTTTGGGGTTTTGGGTTTAGGGTTTAGGGTTTGGGATTTAGGTTTAGGTTTAGGGTTTAGGGATTATGATTTTAGGGTTTGGGTGTCGGGTATAGGGTTTAGGGTTTAGGGTTTAGGGTTTAGGGTTTAAGATTTAGGGTTTCGGGTTTAGGGCTTTGGGTATAGGCTTTGTAGACTTTAAGGTTTAAGGTTTAAGGTTTAGGGTTTTGAGTTTAGGGTTTAGTGGTTAGGGTTTATAATATAGGGTTTATGTTTTAGGGTTTAGGGTCCAGCTATGACTAATCAACTGACATGCATAACAAATTAAAGTACATTGAATATTAGAGAAAAATTCGTAAGACTAACTATAGGTATCAAAGCCAATGAAATAACTTTGAGTTACTTAGAAAACACTGGAGTTTATTGGAATTAGACAGTAATTGTCTTGTCAGGGGGAGGAGATTCAACAGGTTCCTGTTAAAGAGTTCAATACTTGTGTCTTTGATGTTGACCTATTCAATCTAAAATGGAAGGGTAACTTATTTACTTAGAGCAATAGGAAAAGGGAGTTGGATAGAGTGAGTTGTAAACTAGATAGAGTGCTTTGATTATGTATGGGTTGAAAAATTTAAATACTCTGAGGCAGCATTCTTGAATCCAGGAATTTCAGATCATTGTCCTATTCTTTTTAATATTTTGGAGGAGAAGAATTTTGGACCAAAACCTTTTAGGTTTTTTGAGACTTGGACTGAATATGAAGAGTTCAAGGATATTGTCAAAAGGGGTTGGGAGATGCCACTTAAGAATTATTCAAATCCTTTACTTGGATTTGCTGCTAAACTGTGGAATGTTAAGAAGGAGCTGAAAGGGTGGAATAAGGAGCATTTTGGGGAAGTATTCAAGGCTATAAAGGAGGTAGAAGCTGCACTTTCTGATATTCAAGATAAATTGTCTTCCAATAATGGTGATGATAATTTGGTTTGCCAAGAAAAGGAGGCTAAAAAGAAATTATGGGAGGCTTTAAAGAGGGAGGAGAGTTTTCTCAAGGAAAAGTCAAGTGTGAAGTGGTAGGAGATGGGAATAACAGTTTTTTTTCATAAGGCTATGAGGGGAAGACAGCATAGAAATGACATTTTGGAAATTGAAGAAGCAAGGGGGCTGTTGTGGATGATCCTAGTCTTATAAAGAATGAGGCTGTTGAGTTTTATAAGAACTTGTTTTGGGCTGAGCAGGTGGATATGGGATTCTGCCCTAGTGACATCCCTTTGTGTGGCCTAGACTGGATGGATTTGGGGCTAGTTTTTTGAAACAATCTTATGAAATTGTAGGAGAGGACCTTACAATTGCTATAAAATTGTTTTTTAGAAATGTTGTTATGCCATCCTCTATTAATGCTAGTTTTCTCTGCCTAATCCCTAAGTCAAATCAAAGGGCATCACCAAAGATTATCACCAATAGGTTGCGAGGAGTAATGGGGGACTTGGTTGGTAAAAACCAGTCATCATTCATTAAAAGGAAGGTCTATTTCTGATAACGTTATAATTTGCTCTGATATTGTAAGAGGTATTGAACAGAGAAGGGGGTCTCCTACTGTTGTTTTGAAGATAGACTTACATAAAGCATATGACTCACCAATAGGTTGCAAGAAGCCTTATCCACCAACTTAAGTGCACAATCCCCTTTGGCCAAAGGGGATTGTGCCTCCTATTTTTTAGGAGTTTCCTCTATGGACGTTTTCTCTAAGAAGGGGACAGATTTTTGGGAAAATCTGATCCACCTTGTGACACGGCTGGTTCTAATAGGATAGAAGGTGTTTTGGGGAGAATGTACTCCTCTCCCCAATGGGAATGATGTGGCTACGTATGGAAGGACTGAGGTGGACAATGGTTTGACCTTTCAAACCTTAATTATAGGAAAGTCTCCTATTGATTTGGTGGAGAATATGTGATCAAGGAAGGTGGCTAAATCAGTACACTCTAACTGTCCAAGACAATGGTCCACCTTATGCCGAAATGGTAACTTTTCTAAGAAAGTAACTAAATGAACTGCCTATGTTGGAATATAAGGGGCCTTAATGCTCCTGAAAAATAAAGGGGGGACAAGCACTTGTTGGTTGAAAAAAAATATTAAGTTATAAATTCTTATTGAAACAAATGTGAAAGAGGAAAAAATTGCAGTAGGGTTTTCTTCTTTGAAGAAGGACTGGAAATACTTTCATAACTGTAAGAAGGGAGAAGCTACTAGAATATGGGTGGGTTGGGATGATTCTCAGTTTGAAGTAGAAAAACTATTCACTACCCCCCAGCTGATCCATTTGAAGATTAAAATAAGAGGGTCATCCATGGAGTTTCTGTGTTTAGCAGTGTATGCATCTAATAGTGTGGATGAAAGGAGGGAGTTGTGGAGGGATATTTCTCTTCTTGCTTATGGAATTTTGATTCCTTGGGTCATCTTAGGGGATTTTAATGTGGTAAGAGGGCAACATGAAAAGAAAGGAGGTGAAGCTATTAGACATGGTCCTGTTGAGGAATTCAATAATTTTTTGTGTGATGTTGAGCTCATTGACTTAAAATGGAAGGGGCATCAGTTCACCTGGGGCAATGGCAAAGGTGGACAAGGGAGGGTGAGCTGTAAGTTGGATAAGGTACTATACAATAATGATTGGATCGATCACTATAAGTTCCCAGAAGCTACTTTCTTTGTACTAGAGTTTCAGATCATTGCCCAAGCCTTTTGAATATCTTAGAGGAGAGGATTTATGGTCCTAAACCTTTTAGGTACTTTAAGACATGGATTGAGCATAAGGATTTTATTAAAGTTGTAAAGAGGGGCTGGCAATTACCAATGAAAAATCAATTAAATCCTATGGTTAGATTTGCAGCAAAGTTGAAAAATGTCAAGATGGAATTGAAAGTATGGAATAAGGAGTAGTTTAGGGATGTTTTCAAGGCTGTTAAGGAGGTTGGAATAGTTTTACATGATATCCAACTTTAGTTATCTGCTAATCATGGAGATGGCACCTTGGTATATTAAGAAAAAGAAGTTAAAAAGAAGTTATGGGAGGCTTTGAAGGTGGAAGAAAGTTTTCTTAAAGAAAAGTCCAGAGTAAAATGGTTGCAGTTGGGTGATAGGAATAATCAATATTTCCACAAGGTAATGAGTGAAATACATCATAGAAATAATATATTAGAGATGGAAAGGAGAGATGGGATAGTAGTGGATGATCCTTCTCTGATAAAGAAAGAGGCGGTGGAATTTTATTAGACTCTTTTTGGTGTTGATCAGGTGGATGTGGGATTCTGTCCTAATGATCTTTCTCTTTGGGGTACTCTTGGAATTGAACAACAGGAGATATTGGGAAAAAGGGTCTCAATTGAAGAGATAAGGAAGACAGTTTTTGCAATGAAAAATTCTAAAGCTCCTGGACCTGATGGATTTGGTGCTATTTTTTTCAAGCATTCTTGGCAGATAGTAGGGGAGAATTTAACACTGGTTGTCAAGTGGTTCTTCAAAATAATCAGTTATGCCCTCTTCCATCAATGCCACTTTTATCAGCCTCATTCCCAAGACAGGTGCGATTGCCTTCTTTGTTGGTTTTAAGCCTATATGCCTTATGCAATCTCATTTATAAGATTATAAAAAAAAAATTCAATAGATTGCAATGTGTGATTAGGGATCTGGTTAGTGATAACCAATCAGATTTCATTAAAAGAAGAGCAATTGCAGATAATATCCTCATTTGTCATGATATTGTAAGGCATTGAATAGAAAAATGCTCATGCTACAACAATGTTGAAAATTGATCAACATAAAGCTTATGACTCACTGAGTAGGAAATTCGTATTGGAGATTATTAGAAGAATGGGATTTTGTCCATGTTCATGAGTTGGATTGAGGCTTGTGTCACTTCCCCTACTTTTTTGTGCTAATTAATGGAAGTCCAGCAGGTTACTTCAAGGGAGGAAGGGGAATTAGACAGGGGGATCCTCTTTTACTTTATCTATTTACTATGGTAATGGAGGGGTTCACTGGAGTTATGAGGAAGCTTGTAGTGGATGGGAATATCACTCTTCTTCCTAGATGCAAAGTTGTCCAACTGTCCCATCTAATCTTTGCAGATGATCTTATAAAGGTTGTTAGTGACTCTGTCATTGCTAGTCTGAGGGCTCTAGATGAGTTTGCCTCTTACTCTAGGTTGCATCCCAATAGGGCTAAGTCCTCTATTATATTAGGGAGCCTTATTCAAGCTAGCAGTATGCAACTCTTGGAATTAACGGGTTTTAAAGAAATCAAGTTACCAATAAGGTACCTTGGGGTCCCTCTTGTTGCAAGAAAGCTTACTCTTGGTGATTGCAACCCTATTTTGGACCTGATCGAGAAGAAGCTTGAAGGATGGAAAGCAAGATTTCTCTTATGCTATAGATTACAGTTGATCTCCTCAATACTTCAAGGATGTTATATATATTGGTCAGGATTTTTTTCCCTAGTAGGTAATCTCATAAAGTGGAATCCATCTTTTCTAATTTTTTATGGTTTGGTCCTTCTCTGGAGAAGAAGATGCATTATATCTCCTGGGATGCTATATGTATACCTAAAGAGGAAGGGAGACTAGGGTTGAAGCATGTCAAGGAGATGAATGTTGCTAGTATTATGAAACAAATATGGTGGATTGCTTCTCATAGGAAGAGCATATGGGTGGATTAGATTTACAAGAGGTATTTGAAATAGGATACTATTTGGACTGTGAAGGCTACTAGTGATGCTTCTTGGGTTTGGAGGATGAATATGAAGTATAGGGATAAAATGGAAGACTTTATTATGCATGTTGTTGGGAATGGATGATCCAATAAGCTATGGTTGGATAATTGGCATCCAAGGGGTATTCTCATTAAAAGATTTGGAAATAGGATAAGTTATGATACTGGATCATTTCATCTTGCTACAGTGGAAGAAATATCAAGAAATGGAGAATGGCATCCTACTCCTGCTACATCAGTAGATCTCATGGAAGCTTGGGGAGGTCTTTAATTTATCCCTAGACTTCACTATATTGAAGAGAACTTAGTGTGTGGAAAGGAGATCCTACGAGAGTCTTTACAACCAAATCAACATGGGAGGTAGTTAGAAGGAAAGAGAGAAAGATATGTTGAAAGAAATCTATTTGGTTTGAAGGCAATATTCCAAGGCATTCCTTCACAACATGGAGGTGTTTAGTTGATGCTTTTCTAACAAAGGACCAACTCATCAAGAGAAGGATTAATGTTAATCCTCAATGCATTTTCTGCTGGGCTGGTATGGAAAGTAGAAACCATTTATTCTTTGAATGTCCATTTACATTTGCTATATAGGGGGTGGTAGCAATACTATGTAATCAAAATGGGAAGAACTATGCAAGTGTCATGGACATTGCATTATGGGCAATAAATGAATTTCATGATGTGATCCTTCAAAAGTTGTTGGGAAGTTAGCTTTCTGTGCTATAGTGCAACACATTTGGCAAGAAAAAAACTTTAGGACTTTCAAATCTAAAGTCTGAACTAGATCATAGATTGTGGAAGCCATAGTTTCAGAAGTAAAGATAAAATGTTCTATAATGAACTTTGTGTCTGAATGTAATCCTAGGAATCAGTTTTTAATAACATGTTGGGGAATCCAAGTTACTTGGAAAGCAGTATTCCCTGGAGCTTGTTTTTGGTTCATGCCCCTAGAGAATTTGGCAGCCTTACATTGTGATGGTTCCCTTACATAAGATAGAGCTTCATACGGAGGGCTGGTTCGAGATACGATGGGGAGCACCCTTGTAGCTTTTGCTGGTCTTGGAGAGACTACCAATATCCTATACTTAGAGTTACTAGCTATTCTCAGAGGAATTACCACATGTGTAGAAAGAAACATCATGGAGGTGTCTATTCGATCAGATTCTAAGTTGGTTGTAGACATGTTAAATGGGATTGTAGAAGGGCCTTGGGAAACTAGAGTGATAAAAAGCAAGATTTTGTACATCTGAAGATCCTTAGCAAGGAAGGAGTTCAAGCATGTATGGAGAGAGGTGAATAAGCCCGCTGATTTTTTGGCATCATATGCCACATCTCAAGGAGAGACTATTATTCAGCTTCATGATTTCCCAGATGAGCTGAATAGTTTAGTGAAAGAGGATTCTGGTTTTAGGATCTATTATAGAATGTAATATTTATTTTTTTATCTCTTCCTTGTAATGTAGTGATTGCCCTGCTTGGTTTCAAGGGACTTCTACTCCTTTCTTCTAGTTAGTCCAAAGAAGGAGATTGAAGCTGCCTCCCTTTGTATATTTTTATTTTCTTAATACATATATATCACTTATAAAAAATAAAAATAAAAACCTTAAACCCCAAACTCAAAACGTAACCCTACACCCTAAATTGTTAACCTAAACCCAAAACCCTAGACCCTAAACCCAAAACCATAAAACCTACATCCTAAACAATAAACCCTATACTCTAAACCCTAAACCTAAAACTCTAAACCCTAAAAATCCTAAAGACTAATCCTTAAATCCTAAACCCTAAACCATAAACCCAACACCCTACACCACAAACCTAAACCCAAAACCCCTAAATCCTAAACTCCCCAAACCCTAAACCCTAAGACTAAACCTTAATGGCCTATACACTAAACCCTAAATCCTAAACCCTAAACCCTAAGCCCTAAAACATAAATCCAAAACTCTAAACCATAAATCCTTAAGCCCTAAACCCTAAACCCAAAACCCTAAAACCTAAACACTAATCCATAAAAGCCTAAAACCCAAAACCTTAAACCCTAAACCCTAAACTCTAAAACCTAAACCCTAAACACTAAAGCCTATACCCTAAACCCTAAACCCTAACCCTAAACACTAATCCCTAAACCCTAAACCTAAAACCCTAAACCCTAAACCCTAAACCCTAAATACAAAACCCTAAACTTTAAAGCCTAAAGCCTCTACCCTAAACCCTAAACTATCAACCTTCAACACTAAACCCTAAATCCTAAAAGCTAAATCCTGAAATCTAAACTAGAAAATGACAGTCTAAGTCCAATTATCTCGATTGTTTTCTAAGTAACTCAATCTTATGTCTTTGGCTCTGATACCAATTGTTAGTCTTACAATTTTTTTCTGATACCAAATGTACTTCAATTTGTTAACCAAGTCAGTTGATTAGTCATAGCATAACGATGAGACAATGACAGTCTAATTCTGATAATCTCCAGTGTTTTCTAAGGAACTCAAACTTATTAGGTTGGCTCTAATACCAATTGTTAGTCGTATAAATTTTTCTCTGATACTAAATGTACTTTAATTTGTTATGCAAGTCAGTTGATTAGTCACAGCCTGACCCTAAACCCTAAATCCTAAACCTCTAAACTATAAACCCTAACCCCTAACCCCTAAACCCTAAACCTTAACGTTTAAAGCCTATACACAAAGCCCTAAACTGAAAACCGTAAAACTTAAACCCTAAACCCTAAACCCTAAACCCTAAACCCTAAACCCTAAAACCATATTCCCTAAACCCTAAACCCTAAACCCTAAAACCCTAATCCCTAAACCCTAAATGAGGAGGAGGATCAGTTGAAAAGGTGTGGGAAGGTGGTCCATAATTTGTTAATAGTAGGCCCCTGTTATTGAGGCCTTGGAGTCCAAGCATTGTGATGGATAAAGCTTTACTGAATTCTTTACCAATTTGGATTACCTTGCCTAATTTGCCATTTCATTATTGAACTGTGGAGGCTTTGAGTTCTATTAGGAGTGTTGTTGGCAGCCCCATCACAACTGATAAGTGCACTCGAAAGATGGAGAGGTTATCTTTTGCAAGGATATGTGTGGAGGTTAAGGCTAATGAAGAGATGCCGAAGACCATTCCTTTTCATGATGAAAAGGGTGCTGTTTTTGTACAAACTGTGATGTATGAGCGGAGGCCTGTCTATAGTAGTAAATGCAAAATTTTTGGTCATGACTCTTCTATATGCTGCGGCAATGAAGGTAGAGTAGCTACAAAGAAGAAATGGGTGAAGAAGGTCATTCATATGGAGGAGACTATGCCACAGATGGTGGTCCATGGTGGAGGAGTGGTGGTGCATGAAGAGGAATCTGCTACTACTGGAGGAATTACCTGTTAATGTGGATTCAAAATCAAGTTTGAACAAGAGACCAGAAGGAGTAGGAAAGGGCAAAAAAGTTATGGCAGATTTTGTGTGCGTGAAGAGAGGGAGGAAGATGAATTCACGGGATAGATTGGGAGTATCTGTTGTCCACCCTAACTTGTTCATGGTCTTGGTGGAGTTGGAGTCGGGTTCTTCATCCTTAAAGTCAAATCTGTTAAATGAGATTAATGAGGAGGAAGAGATATTAGAGGAGGATGAGATTGGGGATGAGAATCCAGATGAGGTGGCAGAAGGGGATAGGGTGGCCAAGCTGGATGGTCATATTGTGGCACAAAATTTATGCAAGAATTATAATCGGTTAGAGGGAGGAAAGAGTGATTCTTGCTTGGCCTGTTTCAAGGATAACAGTGGACCAAGTCAAAGGGGTTTGCAATTGGAGGAGGTGATAACGGATGGAGAAAAAATAGGAGAATTGTTAGGAAAGGCAGCTGGCGCCAATTTGGAAGCCTTTCATACGGTTTTGGAAGGGGGAATTCGTGTATTGCATCCTACTTTGAAGGAGGACAGCAAGGGAGTTGCTGGTGTGGCAAAATCCAATAGGGTGGAGGGGTGTACAATTTATTCTTCTCCTTTGTTTGAGTCAGAAAAGGAAACGGCTGATGAATAAGGAGGAATATACTGGGGAAAACCTTAGAGAAAGTCTAAAAAATCGGCTACTGAGGAGTGATTCATGATTAGACAAGGACAGCCATGGAGTTGGATGCACTTGGAGGAGCAGACAATTGAGGGAGGAAGTCAAGAAAATCGGCTAGGGGTAGCTGCCTTGACTTTGGCGGATCAACAAATGGTTCTTGAGGGAGAAACCGACGGCTTACACCCTATTTTTTTTAAGGACATCAATGAAATTGCTATCATGGTTGATACTGATAGGATGGTGGGTGAGAAGATTTACTCTTCTCCTCTATTTGAGTCAAAACAAGATTCTGATGTTGACATGGAAAATAGACCCAAGCTTCTTATGAACGAGGAGGATTATTCGGGGGAATCAATTCAGAATAATCCTTTTAAGGGCTGTTTGATCCCTCTTGAGGAGGCAAGCAAGAGAAATAAGAGGGAGACCACGGGTAGAGTTTCCGTAGTGGATAGAAAGTTGACTGGTCAAATCCTAATTGTAGGATCTTCTTTGGCTTATTCTTCCATTGGAGAACTAAGGGGTAACAAGCCGCCTTTTCAACCAGTGTATTGAGGTGACACCACGCATGAATGGTTAGTAAAAATTGACTCGGATTTCAAGGCCTATTTCTAAATGCAATCTTTCTTTTTCAGTTTCAGTCTTTGTAATGCAGGGCTTGTCCTTCTTGGTCTTAAGAAGCCTCTCTTCCTTTCTTTTGGTCAGCACAAAGGAGTCTAAGGCTGCCTTACTTTCATATAATACACAACATTTATCAGAAAAAAAAAAACCCTAAACCCTAAAACTTAAAACCCAAACCCTAAACCCTAAATCCTAAATTTTAAACTATTAACCTAAACCCTAAATTCTAAACCCTAAAGTCCAAAGCCTAATCCTTAAATCCTAAACCATAAACTATAAAGCCTAAAGCCTATACCCTAAACCCTAAAGCCTAAACTATAATCCCCAAACCCTAAACCCTAAACCCTAAACCCTAAAGCCCAATACCCTAGACCCTAAACCCTAAACACTAAACCCTAAACTATAAACCCAAAACCCTAAACCATAAATACTTAAACCCTCAACCCAAAACCCCAAAACCTCAAAACCCTAAACCCTAAACCTTAAACCCTAAACTCTAAAACCTAAACCCTAAACACCAAACCCCAAACCCTAAACCCTTAAACATAAACCCTAAACCCTAAACCTAAAACCTTAAACCCAAAACCCTAAACCCCAAACACTAAACCCTAAACCCTAAACCCAAAACCCCCTACCCTAAACCCCAAACCCTAAACCCTAAACCCTAAACCAAAAACCAAAAACCCTCTACCCAAAACCCAAAACCCAAAACCCTAAACCCAAAACATAAACCCTAAACCTAAACCATAAACTCTAAACCCATCCTCGCCTTGGATGAGAGAGATGCTCTGGGGATTTTGGGAAGAAGAGCAAGGAAGACTTGTGTTTGGCCACGGTTGCTACCACTGGGGTGGCTGATCAATCCCTGGGAGGAGTTTTGGGGGAGAAATATGGTGGAACAAAGTTCTATGTTGGGGAAGGAAGCCGTGTTGCTGGTGATGATGGTGATCAAGGTATAAAGGGAAAAGATGCTAGAGGAAATTGGGCTGGCCTATTTTCTGCCAAATCTTTGGAACGTGTTGTTGGGCTGACGCTCAGGTTTGTGAAACCTTCTCTGGTAGATGGGAGTGCGGTGGCTTGCTGTTCTTCTTCCTTGACTGCAGCTAGTGTGAAGAGATGGGAGAAAGCCTTGGTGGGGCACTTCATGGGGAGGAGACCTCCTTTTAAGATTACTAAAGATATTCCTCTCAAGCAATGGAAGTTGTCATATCATGTGGACATGTTTATGCTTGAGAGTGGAATGTTCATTTTTCGGTATAATGTGGAGGAGGATCAACTGAAAGTTTGGAAGGTGGCCCTTGGTTTGTCAATAAGAACCCTTTACTGCTGCGTCTGTGGAATCCGAGTATGATTTTAAACAAAGTCCAGTTAAGATCGATCCCAATTTGGGTCTCTTTGCTAGACCTTCCACTACACTACTGGACTGCTGAAGCTTTGAGTTCCATTGGGAGTGTGGTGGGAGTACTTATTACTTCTGACAAATGTACGAGAACCATGGAGTGTCTATCTTATGCAAGGATTTGTGTGGATGTTCAGGCCAGTGATGAATTGTGAAAATCTATTATGATCGAAGATGAGAAAAATGTTGTTCAGTCTTAGCTAGTTGTGTATGATGGAGACCAGTATCTTGTAGTAAATTTCAGCTCTTTGGACATGACTCTGCTCAGTGTGGGAAGGAAGAAAATTCGATTGCCAACCTGAAATGGGCTCGAAAGGGAGGTAAGCAATCGATGTGTCAGCCAAAAGTGGTGGTGGATAAGGGTAGATCGGTGGGTGGTCTGACCGGAGTCCCTGAGGGCGTGGACCTACGCTAGCAGAAGATGGAGGTCATTTGGTTGAGGCTTCTAAGTCTTCTTCAAATTTGAATTCAAATATTGTCTTGCTGGAAAATAATACCTCTCATAACTACACTAACGTGAAAAATGGAAGAAGAGTTTGTGTTTTGCCTACGATTAGGGAGGAGAGTATGCATGACAATATATTTTCTATTTTAAATGAGAAAGGTGAGATAGAGGACGTTGACTTGGTTAAAGAGGGGCTGGAAGAAAGGGTGTCCATTTCTAGCAAGGAAAATCTCCTCACCAAATCAGTTGTCAAGGAGATATTAAAGGAAGGAGATCGATTAGATTGTGATGAGGTGGACGGATTGCTTCTAAGAGGTGAGGAGAATATTCCCTTATATTCACAAGTAGATAAGGCGCAGGAGATTTCTCCTACTAAAACTGTTACTGCCAAATTGGTTATGGAGGAGAAATTAGGGGAAGGTGTTCGGATGGATTGGGTTGACTTTTCTTCAAACTTAAATTGTGACGAGGAGGAATTAATGCTTACTAATGGCGAGAATATTCTTTCTATTATTCCATTTAAGGAGACATTAGAGGATGGTGAGGTGGAAGGTGGATATGTAGAAGATATTGTTGGAATCTCTCCCACGTCTAGGGAGGATAAGGGGAATGGCTTGATTGACTCTTCTCCTTCCTTTTTGGGGAGTCCTTAGCCTCTATCTTCTCTGGAGGGCTCATTAAGGAAGGATAAAAGTGGAGAGAATCTACTCACCCCCTCTTTATGAGGGAGCAATTAAAGGAATAATTACAAATGATGAGGAGCATGTGGACTCCTTGGTCAATGAAGAAAAAAAGGAAGATTCTTTAGAAGAAAGGCTATCCCTTCAAGTGACCCAATTGGCTTATTTCAAATCTAAGGCCAGGATGGACAAGGACGCCCTATATATTGCTCCTCTTGCCTCTGCTCTTCCTCCCTCTTCCACTCTACATGGAGCACAAATTCTGCCTAAGAATGGTATGGCCAATTCCTCTTTTTCTCTTTCCTCTTCTAATTCTGTTTCTCTTGGAGAAGGTGGAAGTAATGTAAGAAGAATGACTTTCCAGCCTCAACGAATTGAAGTGAACCCTCACTTGAAGAGAGTTATTCAGAAGGTTGAGGCAAAGAAGGGGGCTTTTAAAGCTCAAGGAAGGTTTTCTAAAAAATCTTCTAAATGAATTGCCTTTGTTGGAATATTAGAGGGCTTAATGCTCCTGAAAAACAAAGGGGGGGGGGGGTAAAGAATATGATAGCTAAGAAGAAAATAAAAATGGGGGTTCTTGTGGAAACAAAGGTGAAAGAAGGTAACATTGCTTCAATGTTTACCTCTTTGGTGAATGATTAGAAATTTATCCATAATTGTAAGAAGGATGGCTCTACTAGAATTTGGGTAGGATGGGATGACTCTCACTTTATTGTCAATTAAATTTTTAGCTCTTCCCAGCTTATCCATTGCACATTAAAATTAAAGGATCCTCTATGGATTTTATGTGTTTGGCAGTCTATGCTTCCAATAGTGTTGAAGAAAGAAGGGAACTATGGAAGGATATGGCTCATTTAGCCCATGGAATTTTGATCCCATGGGTCATTCTGGGAGATTTTAATGTGGTTAGGGGGCAAAATGTGAAGAAAGGAGGTGAGGTTGTTAGACAAGGACCAACGGATGAATTTAATAAATGCTTATTTGATGCTAAGCTTTTTGACTTAAAATAGAAGGGGCACCTGTGTACTTGGAGTAACGAGAAGAGTGACCTGGGGAGGGTCAGCTGGAAACTTGATAGGGTCTAATGCAATAATGAATGGGTGGACTATTTTAAGTACTCTGAAGCTACTTTTTTTAGCCCTGAAGTTTCAGATGATTGTCCTATTATTTTGAATACTCTGGAGGAGAGGAACTTTGGTCCTAAACCTTTCAGATTCTTTGAAACATGGACTAAACATAAGGAGTATGATGAAATTGTGAGGAAGGGTTATGGTTTACCTATAAAAATTACTCTAACCCTTTGCTTATGTTTGCTGCAAAGCTTAGAAATGTTAAGAAGGAATTCAAAGTGTGGAATAAAGATAGGTTTAGGGATGTGTTCAAGGCTGTGAAGGAGGCTGAGATGAAGTTAAGTGATATCTAGATTCAGTTGTCTTGTAAATATGGTGATCCGAACCTGGTTTCTCTAGAGAAGGATGCGAAGAAAAATTTATGGGAGGCCTTAAGCGTGGAAGAGAGTTTTCCGAAGCAAAAATCTAGAGTTCAATGGTTACAATTGGGTGATGGAAATAATAAGTTCTTTCACAAAGCTATGAGAGGAAGGCAGCATAGAAACAATATTCTTGAGATTGAAAGAAGGGATGGGGTGGTAGTTGATGACCTTGGTCTGATCAAGAAGGAGGTTGTCAAAACCTCTTTGAGTTTAACTAGATGGATAGGGGATTTTGTCCTAATAATATCCCCCTTCGTGGCTCGCTCACAAGTGATCAACAGATGTTGTTGGAGAAAAGTGTGTCCAATGAGGAAATTATAAAAATAGTGTTTGCTATGGAGAACTCTAAAGCTCCAGGGCCAAATGGTTTTGGAGCAAGTTTTTTCAAGCATTCTTGGGATTTAGTTGGGCCGGATTTATCTTTGGCTGTGAAGTGGTTCTTTAGAACTTCAATTATGCCTCCTTTTACAAATGCCACTTTTATTAGCTCATTCCCAAGACTAGTGAGATCACTACTTTTGCTGGTTTTAGACCTATTTCTTTGTGTAATCTTGTCTATAAGATTATTACAAAATTTATCTCTGTGTAACCTAAATCCAAAACCCAAAACCATAAACCCTACACCCCAAAGCCTAATCCTTAAATCCTAAACCCTAAACCCTAAAACCAACACCACCCTACAACAAAAACCTAAACCCTAAAACCCTAACCCTGAACTATAATCCCCAAACCCTAAACCCCTAAGCCTAAACCCTCAAGCCTAATACCCTAAACCCTAAACCCCAAACCCTAATTCCTAAACCCTAAACCCTAAACCATAAATACCTAAGCCCTAAATCCTAAACCCAAAACCCCATAACCTAAACCCTAAACCATAAAAGCCTAAAACCTAAAACCTAAAACCTAAAACCTTAAATCCTAAACCCTAAACCCTAAACTCTAAAACCTAAACCCTAAACACTAAATCCCAAACACTAAACCTTAAAACCTAAACCCTAAACCCTAAATCCTCATCCCTGAACCCTAAACTTTAAAGCTTAAATCCTCTACCCTAAACCCTAAACCTCAAACCCAAAACCCTTAAACCCTAAACCCTAAACCTTAAACACTAAACCCTAAACTCTAAACACTAAATCCTGAAATTTAAACCAGAAAATGACAGTTTAAGACCAATTATTTCTATTGTTTTCTAAGTAACTCAAACTTATGTCTCTAGCTCTGATACTAATTGTTTGTCTTAAGATTTTTTCTCTGTTACAAAATTTACTTTAATTTTTTAAGTAAGTCACAACTAGACAATGACAATCTAAGTCCAATAATCTTTAGTGCTTGCTAAGTAGCTCAAAATTATGGCTTTGAACTGATACTAATTGTTTGTCGACGTATGCTCTGATACCTAATATACTTTAATTGGTTAACTAAGTCAGTTTATTAGTAATAGAGGTTTGTTGAGATAATGACATTCAAAGTCCAATAATCTCAAGTGTTTCCTAATTAACACAAGCTTATGGATTTGGCTCAATACTGTAGACACCCAATTTTGTCACCCTCCCCTAGCAATGACGATACAAGGACAATGGATGCAAACTCACTTCCAATCAATGGAGATGCTTCATAATGGTAATCTATCCTTTACCATCCCCAAACCTACCCAAACCTTGATTTACCCGAAAACCCTAAAACTAGATGCAGGAGGAAAGAGGGTCCAATTTTGACTACTCATATGTGAAGGAATTTGATCGAAAATGACCATACAAATGGATAGTACTCAAAAATATGATTCCAACGATATATGCTGCGTCAAAATTGGACTTACGGATCTCCCGGAATCATTCCCGACACTTTCAAAGATTTTTTGACATTTTCATATTTTTTCTAGAAATTCTCTCAACAGTCGGCTTTTCTACTAAAAATCCCACTTTTTGAGAAAATATTCTATTTCCCAAAAAATATCTTCTCTACTTTCAAAAGCAAGAAAAAATCTAATCCAATTTCACAAGCAAGAAAAAATCTTCATCATTTTTAAAAATGTCACATCACACTTTATGTTATGTCATTGGTCTTTATCCATTGGGCAAAAATTAGGTGTCATCCCCTCATTGATTAAAATTCTCTTGACAGTCAGGTTTTCTGTTAAAAATTCCCCTTATAGTCGGGTTTTCTGATAAAAATCTCACTTTTTGAGAAAATATTCTATTTGTCAAAAAATATCTTATCCACTTTCAACAGCAAGAAAATATCTCCACCATTTTCAAAAATATTACATCACACTTTATGTCATGTTAATGGTCGTTACCTACTGGGTAAAAATTAGGTATCATCACCTCATTGATTTCATAAAGCTATAAATACCCCCCTTTCACTTGTAAGGACACAGCAAAGACTCTCTTAAGAAAGCAACCCCTTTCTTGTAGGAGCTCTGCCCTCTCTCCTCCTCCTTCCCTGCCCCTTTGAGCTTATTTGGGCCTTCGAAGCGATCTTTGTAAAGATCTGAAGTTCTGCTCGGATCTTCGAAGTGTTCTTCGGGGTTTTGAAGAACTTCAATCCAAGTTTTAGTTTGATCTATTTTTTGCCAAAAATGAAAAGATTTTCACTTCCCCCTTTGAGCTCTGCCAGTGTGCCCCTAGAATCTTTTTCAAAAGTAGCCAGTCCCAGCAGAAGCTCTACCCAAGTGCCCCTAGAATCTCTTCCAAAAGTAGTCAGTCCCAACGGAAGCTCTACCCGAGTGTCCCTAGAATCTTTTCAAGAGTAGTCAGTCCCAACGGAAGCTCTGCCCGAGTGCCTCTGGAATCTTTTCCAAAAATAGCCAGCCCCGGTGGAAGCTCTACCCAAGTGCCCTTGGAATCTTTCCAAAACTAACTCATCCCTAACGGAAGCTCTATCAGAATCAATAGTCAACAAACAAGCCAATCCTAAGTCGGACCTTTGTGCGCAGATAACCACAGTCAACATCTCTTGAAATCAGAAGTTGGAGTTCAAGACCATCTTCCCCCGAGCTGGGAGAATCTACGAGAAAAGTCAACATTAACCAAGGCCCACCCCTCTTTGACCCGAAACAGGGGTCAAATTTAGGTATAATCTCTCTCCTCATCTAAGTATAATATAGATATCTAATTAACCCTACTTTAGTGTACATAAATAGTTGTTTTTATTTAATGTACATATGTTTGATAATATAACTATGCATGCGGAATAAGAATAAATTGTGAAAATTGTTTGTTCTTAAGCATCTAGTAGGAAGGCTAGTTGAACCAGATAGAGTGGGTGCCTAACACCTTCTTAACTCTAAAACCTAACTCTGACCCTAAATCTCTGGACCAGACCAATTTTTGGGCCCTTATCTCAAAATTTGGACCCACCCCTCGGGTCCTAGGCCCATAACCCTAGGTAGTGACTCCACACCCTTTCTGTATGATCCCAATCCCCCGTAGTATACCATCATCAAACCCCGTCTTTGTGACAAACCTGGTACACCTGTGAAATAGGCCTCCATGTATTTCTGAGTAGTGATACAATGGTACAAGGCCCACAGAAGCACACACGAAAGCACTCCCCACTTATCCACTAAAGGATATTAAGAGAGAGGAGAGAAGGCCTAAATCCCGGAGACCTTCCCCCTAACAGGAATATCTTCGATCTGAGGACTGCTACCCTTACAATGATGACTCCACTGGGGAATTTTTAAGCTTTCGATACTAGATGCTACCTTTAAATGCAAGAAAAATTTCTATTGCATCTGTTTGAAAACATATTTGGCTAACCTCATGTTTGTAAATTGTATTCACGAAGTGCATCATGCATCATGCTCGAAGTGAAATCATTTGGCGAGGGTACTCCCTATCATGCCTGCACACTCAGGGAGGTCAGTATATGACATTCTAAGTACTCTGAGAGAAAATGATAGCCGCTTCCTGTACAAGAATGGAAGCTATCGTCAAACAGAGAGGATGTTGCAATTGTGCCAGCACCCTCAGGGAGGTCCATGTATTTTATGACATTCTGAGATCGAATGCGTCATCAAACGGCAAGGATGTCCATAATTGTGCCAGCACCCTTGGGGAGGTCTGTGCACTTTATGGCATTCTGAGATCGAATGATGGTTACCCTACACTACACTTCACACACGTTCACTCATGCTTCAACCAACCCCGTAGTGGTCCTTACCATCCCCTCATGTGAAGTCACATAGAATGGGGTAGGGAGTTATACCCTTGGCCAAGTACCCTTGAGGTACGTTAAAGGATCAGTACCTAACGTATATTGATCTTGTCAAGGTAACCTTGTAGGTCCTATTGCATCCACTGCATACTCGGCAGCATCATGTAGAAAATAGATAGAGAAGCTAGGAGTGCCACAAGCTAATTGTCGAACTTGTTTGCGATCTTGGAAAGGAATTTCTTATATTATATTCTCGTCATAAAGAATTACTTTCCTAAGTGGGTTTCTGATAAAAGGTATCCCTCCGCCTTGAGAAAAATGTGCAGACACGTGACTTAGGGGTGATCCCGTTAAAGTCACATAAAATCCAGAGAAGTCCTAAGGAAATCGGGAGGAAGGACACTAAGTGGGAAAAAGAGCAAGTATGACTATTACATGGAATGTTTTATAGGAATGTTCTCAACAAACCATTTGTTTGAAATTCTCACCAATGATATCAAGTGGACTAGGGGCACATTCCCCTATCCACTTTCTATCATATAGTGAACTGACTCTGGATGAATTATTGATTGATCAAAATGGATGGATGAGATTGAACATGGGGTGGGGTATTAGAGATCTCAAATAAACCACCTTTTAGTTCAGGTGTAATTCCACATCTCAAGTACTCGCCGTAGTCCATTTGGACATGCCAGGGCTGTAGGTTGACTCGTTTAAGTCCAGTGTCACCTACATTGTCTCTTCGAGACTGCTTACTGCCAAGTGAGTGCACCATGGAAGATATGGATCTAGCAGATGGTGAAAATAGTTCAGGTATGGGTACACCCCATTGAGGCATTGCAAGCTGAAATAAAAGAAGTAAAGATTGGGTTAGCACAAGAACTCCACATACTTCAGAACTCTCCCAGAGTTAATCCCAGTCCGATACAGGAGAACAAGAGCAGAATAGACCTATGGGACATCGAGGAGCTTCCCCCACTCTTCAGAATGGTTAGAGAGGAGTCTACTCTCGAGTCCCCCCTCCAAGGGTGGTGATCGAGTACGAAGAAGAAGAATTTGTAGCACATATCAAAATAGAACCTCCTGAGATGGAGAGAGAAAGAAAGCTCTGAGAACAACTGAAGAAACTGGAAGATTTGATCTGAGTTGGGAAGGGCCTAGTCAGATAACAGATTCTGATGATATGAGCTTCTTCTCTGGAGCAAGAATCTTTGAAAAGTTCAAGTGGCCAACTGACAGGTTTGATGGATTAGGGGATCCTAAAGCACACTTGAAAGTATTCCTCAACATTGGCAAATCATGGCAACTAGCAAACAGTCAGATGGGTCAAGCATTTATGTTGACATTGTCAGGACTGCTTTGAGATGGCTTACGCAGTTGGAGCCAGTGCAAACACAGAATTGGGCAACATTGGTAAAAGCATTCACCAAATAGTATTTGTTTAACACTAAGGTAGATGTGAAGCATCGAGAGCTAGAAACCTTAAGGCAATAGCCTAATAGAGGGTTCACCGCCTTCTTGATGAGGTTCAGGGACATGGCCGCCAAGATGGCAGAGCGGGCTTTTTGAAGCAGAACAAGTAGAAATGTTGATCAAGAGTATGTCTAAGCCCTATTATGATGTCCTCTACTACCAACACTTGCAAACATTTAAAGCATTGATAGCTACGGGGACACGCATTGAGAATCAGATTCTGAGGGAAGCACAGTACCTAGGAACGTCTTAAGATGCCATGAAGAGCTCCAAGGTTGGAAGGGGAAAGGGTCCTGAAACCAATGTTGTCAGTTTAACCCAATAGTCAGTGGCAGCTATATCACCATCACAACCCTTTGTGATATAAGCGAATGCTCTGGCTCAAAGGCCCCCTCGTCAAAGAAGACAGTTTTTAGACTTGGGGATGCCAATCATAGCAGTATATGAGAAACTGAAGAAGCAAGGGTTATTGGGAGCAGTGGCTCCAAGAGTGATGTCCAATCCTCTCCCAAACTGGTATCGAGACTATGAGTATTGTGCTTATCACCCAGAAGGGGCACTCCACTAAAAAATTTCTAGGGCTGCAGCATGCAGTTCAAGATCTGTGGATAACGGGATGATTGAAGTCAAAGTTAAGCAATCTCCTAATGTTACTACTAACCCACTTCCAGATCATGGTACAGTTCGTAATCTGGTGATGATGAGTCAGAAGAAAGTGACCCCACACAGTTCATTCAGCCTAACAAGCAGAAGGGTCGTCTGACTGCCCGTGACTATCAAAAGATCTTGGCACAAAGAGAAAAGGCCATGAAACTTCCCTATGTCAAAGAATCATTAGAGTCATCAAAAGAAGCAGAAGGGCAGATGGCCACCTTCCCTCTTTCATCCAACCAACCATTTCCTCCCTATTGTTCGGGATCAAACCTTCCATCATCATCCAATCAACCTTTATCTTTATCCAATTGCCCTCAATATCCACTATACAATCCTCTACCTCGACAATATTATCAACCTCTACATCACCAACAACCTTTACCTTATCCTCAAAGAGAGGAAACCCCATCGCCCTCTCATCATACACCCACTCCATCTTACCATTCACCATCTCCATCAGGATACCCTACCTTTACATCCCCATCATACCACCCCGCTTTATATGCCTCATTAACTTCCTATGAATCCCATTGCCAAGTTTTAGTTCATAACCCAAAGGAAGGATGGTTTGGTGGGTATGACTGGAGGAACATGCAAGAATTGCCCGATTCTCCAAAAATGACTCATCATCAGGTTCGGTGAATGCTCTTGAGGAAGACCAAGAGGTAGATCCCACACCTCTGATTCAGCCAATGGTCTCACCAGAGCATAAGTCAGAAATAGTTGAGGAAGTTTCAGATGATCTCCTGAGGACAGTGATAGCACTATCAGTAGGGGAGCAGATTAAAAAAGATGCCTCCCTAATCCACATAGGGAGTGACACAGAAGATGAAATTGATGAAGAACCCAGTGAGGAGAAAGTCACTGAGGAAGAAGACATTGACAATGATAACAATGATGATGATAGTGATGGTGGTCATTCAGACTGGGATGACTACCTTGGGCCATGGGAGTAGGATGTAGATGATGAATCTGTGTACTATTCCCTCAGGGATCCAGGAAGTTATTTAGTGTTTGCCATCGATAGCGATGACCTACTACCAAATCCAATAGGTGGTATTCAGCCTTGTCTCTAGATAAAAGAAGGTGATTCCACATCAAATTCTGATGATGATGGGCCTGAAGATAAAGGAAGGGCAACAGAGTTTACATGGAAGGGCAAACCCCTCTATTTGAGATGGAAGCAAATATGTGTGAGATTTATTCAAACACACTAGAAATGCAAAGAAGGGTAGATGAAATCAACCAGATGCTAGGCGAAGTGACTGTCAGCGAACAGTACTACAAGGAGCAGCTAAATGACTTGGAAAAAATTGGACCACAAGATACATTTTTAGAGGTGGTGGACACTGCATTCCAAATGCTGTCCAATGTGGTTAAGAAGATGAGAGCTAAGGCTCTCGATATCTATGGAGGACCCTGACTCCCTACCCAAGCTGAGAGGGGGAGTCTGACAAAGATGATTCGATGGTAGGGATAATTACCATTATGGATAGAGATGATGAAGATCAGTATCCCACCGAGATCATTATAAAGAAGCCCATCACAATGATAAAACAAAGAGTGGTAAAGACTATAAAGGCAAGGCTTTAGCAGTAAAACAGCCCAAGAATTATGAGGCAGGTTCTAGCAGCTTGAAAAAGGAACTAGAAAATCTAGTGTTAGCTCAATTGAAGAAGGCTCAAGCCAACATTTTCATCTGGGGATTGTTGATGGCTTCTCCCTTTCATTGTGAGGCAGTATTGAAATCCCTCACTCATGTACAAGTATTGATCGAGATTGGCCCAGTGTAGCTTTCCCACATAGGGGCAACATACATGTACAATCTCTGGTATTCTCAGATACTAACATTTCCAAAGGGGGGTGATACCAACAAGGTATTGTATAACACGGTGGATTGCCTCGACAAAACTATTCCTCAGGTCCTCATTGACAATGGGTCAGCCTTGAACATCTTGCCTTTAAGATCAGCCAGCAGCATTGGTGTCAACATGAGTGAAATGAAAGCAACAGGCCAACCATAAGGGCCTATGATAACACCAAGAGGAAAAATCTGGGAATACTCACCTTGGCTGTGATGATCAGCCCGGTGAAATTTAACATCAACTTCTAAGTTATTGATATACCGGCGTCCTTCAACATGCTATTGGGGAGGCCGTGGTTACATCATACTGAGGCTGTGTCATCTAATCTCCACCAAAAATTCAAGTTCATACATGAAGGAAAAGTGATTGTCATCTTAGGGGACCCAAAAGTAGCTAATAATGTGGCCAGTATAGAGAAAGGGGAAGAGAAGATAGAAGAGGTCCACCTTGACGGATTTGAGATTGAAGGCACTTTGCCATGATTGCAAAAGGGGCGTTCGAAGCAAACACCCTAGTTAACTATGAGGCAACATTGAGCCCTCCTATGGTCCAAATGATGAAGAACATGAAGTACTTCCCCGGTATGGGATTAGGACAGTACGCACAAGGTGTATCCATGTTACCAACTCCAGTTGTCAACAAGGGCAAGAATGGATTAGGGTATGTTCCTCCAAGTAAGGGCAAGGCCAAGATATTGAAGATGACTTGAAATTTTTTTGCTAATTACTACCCTACTCTCAATGGGTACTTTGTAAGAGAAGGAGAAGATTTCCCATTCTATGGAAATGTCAAGCCATAGTTTGATGATACCATCGCCAAAATACAACTAAGATTCAAAGTGTTCTTCCAGGACGAGTTCGATTGGGTGACATATGAGTAGAACAGTTGAAAGTTCAGAAGAGTGATCAGGAGAGTTGTATAACTAGAATAATTGAAGTTGCCTGCATTGAGAGTGGGTCTTCCAATAGCAATCCCGCAACTTTGATCCAATCAAAAGAGCCACCAACCCCTAGGATTCTCTTGAAATGGGAATGGGAAGAGAAAATAAAGTTCACCTGGAATCTACCTTTTCCCAATGATTTAAAGATCCACATTTGCTCTCTTTCTACAAGAGTTTCGAGCACAAGAGCTTCATGACCTCAAACCAAGGCTGTTCAGGGGAAGAAGTATTTTTTCCAAGCAGAGAAGAGCTCAGATGATGATGGTTTGCATGTACTGTGCCAGAACCAATTGTAATGGGAGATCCCATGAAGGTGGTCAAAGATGTGATCAGGGAGTGGGGATGGCTTCACATAACAAGATGATGAAGCTGGACTACATAGAAGAGGGCTTGAGCAGCCTCGACCATCACTCTTCCCTCAACAAGTTTGGTTTCAGAGACCATGAAATTAGGCAGATGAAGTATGGCCTAAGGGAGAAGCTGGACAAGTACACCGCTACTGTCGAAGAGGTAGCAGTAATCAGCCTGGAAGGGGAAGACGACCCTTACCCATCCACCAGTCTTCTGAACCACTCTTGAACTGGACGAGCATTAGGAGAACTTCAAGTTGACTCATGCCATTGAGTCAACCAACCAAATTACCACTAGCATCAAGTCAGTCGTCGAGTCTGTCGATGGACCTTATGTTTACAATTCTATCATTGAGTCTTCTATTTATGAGTCTGTTGTTCTTGTAGAGGAAAGTCAACAGTCTGTTGGGTCTGTCACTCTTTCATTCATGAATAAAATTTCCTATTCCAAGTATGATTTGCCTCCTTTTTTTGATGATGATCTAAATGAATATCAAAACTTAATAAAACAATGCAAACCAAAGAAAGCCCAACTCATCCGTGAGGATATCCAGGTTATTAATTTGGGAACCAACCAATGCTCGAGAGGTAAAAATTAGTATCACCCTAGAAGATGAAGAAGCAGAACAGATGATCAACTTACTAAAGGAATTTGTAGTAGTTTTTGTCTGGTCATATGAAGATATGTCTGGAAGTGACCCCAACATTGTATAACATTGTTTGCCAACTTATCCTGGGGCAAAGCCCATCAAGCAGAAGCTCAGAAGGATGCATCCTAAATGAAGTGAGAAGATTAGAGAAGAAGTCATAAAGCAATGGAATGCGGATTTCTTACAAGTAGTAGAGTACCCCCGATGGTTGGCCAACATTGTACCAATTAAAAAAAAAGATGGAAGAGTACGTATGTGTGTGGATTTTTGAGATCTCAACAAAGTGAGCCTGAAAGATGATTTCCCATTACCTCATATTGATGTATTAGTCAATAGCACTGCAAGGCACGTCTTGCTATCATTTATGGATGGATTCTCAAGATATAATCAAGTGAGTATGCACCCAGAGGATTGTGAGAAGATAGCCTTCACCACTCCATGGGATACTTATTCCTGCAAGGTCATGCCTTTCAGATTAAAGAATGCCAGGGCAACTTATCAAAGGGTAGCTTGTGAGGGTAGTGGCCGGAGATGGGCTATGCATCCTCGTCCTCTCTCCCCTCTCTCTCTTCACCTTCATGTGAGGGGGAGGGGTTCGAGTCATGTGTGCTTCGCTTGCGGGCCCCGCACCTCTATATCGTCTCTTGGAGAAACATAGAGGCCTATTTTACAAGAGTATAAAATTCATCATTTGAGACGGGGATTTTGATGATGGTCCAATTCAGTGATCGGGATCTTACAAATGGAGTTTGGAGTCACCACCTAGGATTATGGGCCTAGGACTTGGGGGTGGGCCCGATTCCTGAGAAAAGAGCCCAAAATTTGGTATTGTCCAAAGATTTAGGGTAAGTGTCAAGTTACAGAGTTGGAAATGTGTTAAGCATCCAATCTGCCCGGTTCAACCGTTCTTCTTGCTAGATGCTTGAGAATGAACATTTTCCATAATTATTACTATTCCACATGTATGGCTAAGTTATCACACATATATACATTAATTGAATTCAAACTATTATATACACTAAAACAAGGCTTATTAGATATCTACATTTACACTTAAATGAGGAGAGAGATTATACCTGAATTTGAACCTTGTTTCGGGTCAAAAGGGGTGGGCCCCTGATTGGTACCAGCTCGGACTGTCTTTCTTGTTCTTTCAGCTCAGGGGAAGATGGTCTTGACCTCCAACTTCCTTTCTTGAGAGATGCTGATTGCGATGGTATTCAGACAGAGTTTCGGCTAGGAACAGTCTCTTTCAGATTTGGATTCAGACAGAGCTTCGCCTAGGGAAGGCTATTTTCAGGCTTGGGATGAGGTGGCACTCCAGTACAGCTTCCACTGGGGATAGGCTAAGGGAGGGCTAGGCTGAGGTGGCACTTCGATATAGCTTCTACTGGGAATGGCTACTTTTGAAAATATTCCAGGGACACTCAGATTGGTTTTGGCTAGGAAAGGCTATTTTTGAAAAGAAATAGGCTGACCTAAAAATGGATTAAAGAACTCCAAAGTCTCAAAGAACACTTTGAAGATCCGAATAGAGTTTCCCATCTTAACAAAGATCTCTTCGTAGACCCGAAGAACTACAAAAGGGGGGTTTCTATCTCAAGAACGCTCAAGAACTCTTAAGAACACTCAAGGGAGGTGGCTCAAAAACATACTATTTTTAGCTAAAAATTGGATCTAACTAAGAATTTGGACTGAAGATCTTCAAGATCCAGAAGAACACTTCGAAGATCCGAATAAGTTTTCAGATCTTAATGAAGATCGCTCCGAAGATCAGAAGAAAATCAAGAGGGGGGAGGGGAGGGAAATTTCACTTTGAAAGGGATTCTAGTGTGTTGGTGTTTTTTTTTCTAAGGGAGGGGGTATTTATATTTTTTTTTCCAGCCAAATAGAAGAGGGGGAATCCTTTTATCTAGTGGAATAAAAGGGGGCTCTTGCTTAAAGTGAAGAGATAGGATTTTTCTCCAATGGGTAAAGGGGGGTTGAAGGCAAAAATGGGTGGGAGGGGCTTTTGTCCAATGGGTAAAAGGGCGTTTTCTAAAAAAATGGGAGGAGAGAGAAATTTTAGTTGGAAAAAGGTGATTTTCAAAAAAAATAGGAGGAGAGAGAAACTTTAGCTAAAAAAAGGTGATTCTTAGAAAAGCTAGAGGAGAGAGAAGGATTAGCCAGAAAAAAAGTAGTTTTCAAAAAAAGGGAGGAGAGAGAAGGTTTTGCCAAAAAATGTAATTTTCAAAAAAGTAGGAGGAGAGAGAAGGTTTAGCCAAAAAAGATAATTTTTAAAAAGCAGGAGGAGAAGGATTTTTCAAAAAAGGTAGTTTTCAAAAAAGCAAGAAGAGAGAGAAGGTTTAGCCGAAAAAGGTGGTTTTTAGAAAGGCAGGAGGGGAGAGAAAGTTTAGGTAGGTAGTTATCACGGGTGCATGAATACATGGGTGTGTGGGCAATGTGCACAGCGAGTTCGTGCACGCGCGGTACGCATGGTGCAAGCACAATGTGCACGACCATGCAGGAAAGGTGTGCACGGCATGCAGCAGGGGCATACATAGAGTGCGGCGAGGGTGCACACACTGTGCAATGGGGGGCGCATGCGTGCGGCGAGGGCACGTATGCATGCTGTAGGGGAGTGTGCAAGACTGTGGGGCTGTGTGCATGACTGTGTGCATGGTTGTGGGGCTGTGTGCATGGCTATGTGCATGGTTGCGTGGATGTGCTACAGCCCGTGGGCTGGTCTGTTGGCCAGAGCACCCAGGGCACATGCGAATATGGGTTTTTCTGGTGATGATTACGGGAGATTCATCAGTCTGATTTTGGCATATCATATATCATCATAATCATCTTTCCAATCACTATTCATCTGTATGGTCCTCTTGACATGATTACTTTATATATAAAAAGCCAAAATTGGACCCCTTCTCACCTGCACAGGGATTTTTAGGGTTTTTGGTAGGGGAATGTTTCCATCAGCACCTCTATCGGTTGGAAGTCAGAAGTCACGTCCAAGATCTAAATTTCACCATAGCCAGAGGAGGGTGATAAAATTGGGTGTTTACAGAATGCCCTTCTTTAGCCGAGGACTATGCCAACGGCCAAAGGGCAAAGAAAAGAATGACCACATTTTGTCACCTAGAGCATATACTGCCATCATCTTGCTCAGTTATGATCGAGTTGAAAAAATGCAACAGATAATATCTCTAAAGTTTTAGGACTCACCTGGGCTGCCAATTAGGGGAAAGGAATTTTCTATTGTTCCAATCCTGTGAAAAAAAAGTTAGTACTTTGATCTTGATTCTTCCTTGGTTGGGCTTCGTATGTGCTAGTTCAGAGAATATGGTCTCTAGGCTGGGTCTTTCGAGCTGATCTGGACTATCTGAGACTGATGATTCAAGAGAGGAATTCGCTGCTCTTCCAATCTTGCAACAAGTAAAAAAAATGTGTGATGCTTGGATTTTCCTTAGCTAGGCTTCACATGTGTCAGTTCAGGGATTTGATCTATGAGATCGGGCCACTCGGATCCGACTCAAAGAAGAAGGGCCTCCTGGGGCCAGGTTAACAACATTGGGCCACCTGGGGTTGAATAAAAGTGATTGGGCCACTTGGGGCCGAGTAAATGCAATTTAGCCACTTAGGGCCGGGTCAATGAGATTGGGTCGCTTGGGGCCGAGTAAATGCAATTAGGCCACTTAGGGCTGAGTCAATCAGATTGGGCCGCCTGGGGCTAGGTAAATTATGTCTCCTCTTGATTTTTGGTTTAGAATTTGATTCTTGATGTTGATTTGGAATTTTTTTATTCCTGATGCTTGATCTGGAATTTTTTTTCTTCATTTTAACTTTTTCGAGTGAAGTGAGTTTCTGGAACCCTCTGGTTTTTCTTAAAGTTTTTCCTCTTGTTCTTGGTGTTCTTCAATTTTTTTTCTCTTGGAGTTCTTGAAGATATTCTCATCTTGTTCTTGAGGGAGGAGCTATTTGGAGAATTTGATATTCTTTAGGGCTTTTGTGTAATTTGGGAAACTTTATGGGGCTTCTTGTACTTTCTAAAAGTTTATGGGGCTTTTTGAAATTTCTAAAATATGGCTGAAAGGAAGACTCTGGGAGAGGTTCAGCTCGAGAGTTGCAGCAGTCTTTCCCATAAGGATGGGGGTCAGGCCGATTGGTATTCCGGGCTAACCCTTCACAATAGTGGGAATCACATCTACTACTCCATATGGGGTTCCTAGGTAAGTCTTTACATTTCATTTATTATTTTGATCATCTTTTATTCCTATTTTGTATTGTTTTGCTTTTTGTTGCTTCTCTCTTTTATTATTTATTTATTATTTTCATTAGCATGAGGGGAAAGAACCGCCTACCTTGGCCTCCTATGGCCATCCAAACATGGTTCAGCCCTGGCATAAGACGCTCCCTCGTAGGTTGATGATACCTATCTATGCCAGCTAGCCCTTGTAGAGACTTGGAAGTTTAATCCGGCATTGGTGGGGGACCTGATGGAGCGATGGTGGCCGAGTACTCACACTTTCCACCTTCCTATTGGTGAGGTTACCATTACGCCTATGTGCTTTTATGCCTTGACAAGCATTCCATTTGGGGTAGAACCATGACCCTACCCGTAGGATTCCCGACTGTCAGGGAGTTCACAGATCTGACTGGTATCACCATTAAAGCTGGCCAGACGTGCATCTGCCAAGGGAAGATTAGTGTTCGATGGTGGAAAGTTGGCCTAGGGGAGAATCCAGGTAGCATGTCTCAGATAGCACATTCCTTTCTGCTGTTTGTCGTGGGTCAGTGCCTCTTCAGTGACCTCTGAGGGGGAGTAGATATCCGCCTAGTGTTCTTCCTCAAAGATCTTTGCACAATAGATACCTAGGACTGGGGCAGGGCCACCTATGCATATCTCCGGCGGTCCCTGGACCTGCTGTTCTATGGGGATAGGAGCCTCAAGGGGGCAGGCTGCATCATCTAGGTAACTTTCCTTCTCATATCTATTTTCTTTCAGTCATTTGGTCTGCACTTTCTTACTTTGATTTCTTGAAAAAACCCTGGTGTTTTGAGCATCTGGGAACCATAGCCCCTAAACTGAGGGATCCTGAGACATTCTTCTTCCCCCTGGCCACAAAATGGGGAGATAACCAGGTGGTCCAGGCCCGACGCCATCCTCCGGGGACCACCACTTGTTCTCTTTTGAATGATCTCACTGAGGTATGCCATGTTTGACATTGAAATTCTATTCGCCTAATGCTGTACTTACCCTTCCTTAGTTTTGTAGTTTACTTGGAGAGCATTCCATAACATTGTGTTTCTGGATTCCAAGAGAGGCATTTGGGTTCATCAACTATCTGAGAATCGAGTTCTTTTCCGACCTGTGGGGCTATGCCTAGTACTTAGGAGAGAGAGAGTAGTACCCCAGTTGTCAGACATCGATCTACGTCTTTCTCCTAGTCTTCCTTCACCCACTATGCATTGTCCAGAGATTATCCCAACAGATGATGAGGCGCTTGGCGAACGAAGTATGGGAGGACTTCTTTTTTGATCCGGATAGGGACTACTGAGCCTTCCTAGAGGAAAAGATAGTGTGCACCCTTCTCGGTCCCACTGGTTCAGTGGTATGTTGCCTTTCTTAAGTATTTCCTATAGATTCTTCCTTGTTCTGGTCTTGACTGATATTCTTTCAAGGGAGAATGAGACGTGTAGATCCTTCTGTTGTTCGGTCGTATGCCAGTACTATCGATCCTTCACTAACAAGGCCCTCTACCAATGCCGATGGATCTCTCAGAGTTGCTAATGTCCCCTTTCGTGGCTTCCCTGCCTGGACCTATCCCAACACAGTCAACCCCAGTCTCCCTCATCTTCTGGAGCTGAACACAGATGTAGACGCTTCCCTTGGGCTACCTATTCCTTATGATTATGTGAGTATTTGATCATTTTCTAATTAACTCTTGACTTCCTTTGGCTAATATGCTCTTTCTCAGGTGTCTCTGGAGGTCTATGCTGAGATTAGGAGGATGCACTATGGCCTATGCGAGGTGATAGTTGCCAAGGTATTTCATACCTTCCCCTTTTTCTTTTTGCCCTTCTCCTTTCATTATTCTTCTTCTTGATCCTTTCCTATATTCCTTAGGATGGGAGGATTGCCGCCTTGGAGAGCCAAGTTAGTTCCAATGACTTGAAAATCGTACGGTAGGACGCATTGATTCAGTACATGACCCAGAGGCTGGAGCAAGTTGGACTAGCATCTGTGGATTCTTTGGTGCTTCATGAGGATGGTTCAGAGTATGATTCAAATGATGACTTTTGACTCATAGGGATTTGTTTCTGCATTCACTGAAAACACAAACACATGGATATTTTCTTTCTTTTTTTCTTTTTTCCTCTCATTTATTTCAACATCTTACGAAAACTTACTTTTGGCACAAAGAAAATCTTTTTTTCTTTTTTTTTTTATTTGTTTGCAATGCTTAGGCACAATCAATTCCACAATTCAAGTTATAATTAGAATAATCGGGATAACATGAAAATCCAAATACTTCCTCATTCCAGTACCAAGTGAATTACATGAAAAGAGGGACAATTTTTCCACCACAGATATGATAGATGAATAACAAGGTGGGGACACAATTCTTGAGGTGGGTGAAAGTTCACTAACTCTTCTGGGTCCGTCTCCTCGAGCCCATACTATCGGCTGATGTACATAGGCAAATAAAAGGACGTGTGTGTCAATCCCATCAGTCTGACATAGTTGTGGCTAGGGGTCTTCATCAAAAAATATTCTTGTGGCTTCCCTGGACACCTCCATGCGATATCCTACATAGTCCTTTCCTGTAAGTACTTCTTCCAATCGGTGATAAGGTTGAATTCCAGAACTTCTCTCTTATCCCGGTAATAAAAAATTTCGAGTGGGCTTCCCCTTAATGGTATGGTGAGCTTCAGTTTCTCGAGGACCCAAATCTGAAAAATAACAGGACTTCCTTGATAATGTTCTAGTCCAAATCTATGGCTATAGCTCATGTCATCAAATCCCTTGAATGTTTTTGCAAGAACAGTAGGGTCACCTCCCTTTTCCAACTGTTTTACTACCTCAATCAGACAGATGGTGCACCATGCACCGGAGTGCAGAGAACATAACGAGCTATCATGCAAAGTAAATAAGCATCTAAGGATCTCTGCTGATGGACTCCTCCTATTGGTGGATATTGGATGAAGATCTGAGCCACCTTCAGAGTGTCGATCTTCCCATACCTAACAAACTACTTTACTTCTTCTTTTTTCCATCCAAAGAAATCCTGAATTTTCTCTAAGCAATCTTCCTTCAAAGAGGGTTGGAACAAACTACCTTTGGGTAGAGATAAGCATACTAACTCGAAATTCTTCAAGAGTTGGGCAAATCTCTGCTAATCCAAATCGAAATACATGAAGGTTGGCATCCCAGTGTTGAGGCACCTACTAGAGCAATTTACGATGTAGCTTTAGACATCTAATCCGACCCAAAAATGACACATTCATGGATTCCAGCAATCCTGGGGCCCACATATTTATGTCTAAGGTCCACTTCCTCAAAATCTCATCTAATGAGCCCATGAATTTTTCTAAAACTGATACAAACAACAAGATATGATGATTTATCAAAGTATTACTCATTAGCTAATGGTTCAAACAGGCCTTTACCACTGTTGCATCAAGCTCTTCTTTTTTCCTTTTGACTTTGACTGATCAAGGGTGAAGAATAAACTAGCCTTGATAAACTTGTGCCGGATGGCGATTTTCTTTTAAGGGATAAAATCCTGGATAAGAATGGACAGACCATAGGTGAATGACAGATACCTAATGGTCTTGCATGCCAAATGGCGATTCTTGGGGGATAGAATCCTAGGTAAGAAGTGATGGACCAAATGGGTGGATGACAGAGATACCTAATGGCCTTTCATGCCAAATGGCGATTCTTAGGGGACACAAACTATGATGATCTTTTAAGGTACTTTGATTATTAATCAAGGAACCGATTTATTGCCTTCAGATGGTTGAGACCGCATTGCACATGTCAAGTGGCCTACGTATCCCTCGAAAGGAATTAGGTCTGACGTAGTTCAGGCTGTTCACCCTTTCAGACATAATATTTCTTGAGTTAATCCATGTTAACCAGTCCAGATATTTCTTTGTCATTATGGTCTATGAGTTTCACAGCTTTGCCTAGTAGAATTTCTTTGACAGTGAATGAGCCGCTCCAATTGGGCTTGAATTTTCCTCTTAGGTCATGAATTGGGGCTTTTTGTTCTCGAAGAACAAGTTCACCTACCTCTATGTAGTGGGACTTCACATTTTTGTTAAAGACCCTGGCCATTCTCAGTTAATATTTCTTTAGATTATCCATGGCTTTTATGCGCCTTTCATCAAGAAAATTAAGCTCGTCATATTTGGCCTTCAACCACTCTCCTTCAGGTAGTTGACTATCAAGAAGCACCCTTAGGGATGATACCAGGATTTCCACGGGTAGAACCGCCTCAACCCCATATATCAAAGAGAAAGGGGTTGCCCTTGTCGAGGATTGTACAGAAGTCTGATATGCCTATAAGGCAAGGGGTAACTTATCAACCCAATCCTTGTGCGTTTATGCAATTTTTTGCAGAATGAATTTGATATTCTTGTTAGCTGCTTCTACTGCCCCATTGGTTTGTGGCCTGTAAGTGGTAGATCGATGCCTTATGATACCAAATTTTATACAAATTTTATCGGTCTTGCCCCAAAAGTGGGATCCCTGATCTGATATCAATTCTTGAGGTACTCTATATCAGGAAATGATGTTTTCTTGGATGAAATTGGCCACCTTAGCAAACATGAGGACTGCATAGGACTGTGCTTCTATCTACTTGGTGAAATAATCAATGGCTACCAAGATGAACTCATGGTTGATAGATGCTTTAGGGTTGACCTTTCCAATGATATCAATGCCCCAAGTGGAGAATGGCCAAGGTGAACTGAGCGACTACAACTCTGTTGGCGGGATATGTATGATTTTAGAAAATATCTGACACTTGTGGCATTTCTTAACAAAGTCCACGCAATCCATTTCCATTGTGTTCCAATAATATCCTAGCCTGAGGATCTTCTTAGATAACATCTTGGCATTCATGTGGGTCCATAAACAACAACTATATTCCGTCATAGGAGAATAAACTAGGTGGTATATCTTCTCAGAAACTTCTTCTCTCTGTCATTTGCTTCAATTGGATACTTCATTTCCCTGATGAAATCACTATGTGAGTGAACTAAGACCGACCATCCACAGTGAGAGAGTTTACTAAATTCTGATAAATGGGCCTGCTTCTTTGTTCTACCAAGAATGGTTGGACTCTAGCCATAGGGTTGCACTCTACTATAGAAGCCAAGGTTGCAAGGGCATCAGCAAACCTATTATTATCCCTCTAGAAGTATTCAAACAAAATTTTTTCAAAGTGTTCAATCACCTCTTCGAGATGTTCTTGATGTGGCTTTAGCTTCGTCTCTAGTTTTCCACTTTCCCTGTGTCTGATAGATGATAATGGATGAATCTCCATCAACTTTAATCCTTTTAACTCCAATGGTCAGGGCCATTTCCAGTCCCAAAGCACAAGCTTCATACTCATCAATGTGGTTGGTACATAGGAAGTGGAGGTTGAATGACGAAGGTAAATAAAGACCATCAAGAGTTACAAGCAATACTCCTACACCACACCCCTTTTGATTGGCTGCTCCATCAAAGAATAACTTCCATTCATTAACTGTGTCTTCTTCCTCTATTGCGGTGATTCCTTTATTAGGAAAGGCATCATCCAAGGATCTTCCATTTTCTGTGTGGTGGAGAGCCAAATGATCTGCTAGGCTTACCCCTTGATAGATTTTTGAGTAACATAGGTGATGTCAAACTCTATTAGCAAAAGCAACCAACATGCCATCCTCCTGTTAAGGCTGATTTCTCAAAGAGATATTTTATGGGATCCATCTTTGAGATCAAATGCACTAGATAGGAAACCATGTAGTATCGTAACCTTTTAGTTGCCCAAATCGATGCAGCATAAGTTCTTTCTAAAGATGTGTATCGGGTCTCATATTCTAAAAACTTCTTGCTGAGGTAATATATGGCATGCTCTTCCCCCTTTTTTGTTTCCTTCTATGCTAGCAAAGAACCGATGGAATATTCTCCCACAGATAGGTATAACAGAAGTGGTTCTCCTTACACTAATGGTGTCAATACCGGTGGGTTCATGAGGTAGCTCTTGATCTTGTCAAAGGCTTGTTGGCATTGGTCATTCCATTCCATTGGCTGATTCTTCTTCAACAGCTTGAACATTAGTTCACATATTAGTCAACTAAGCTATGAATCTGCTAATATATTGGATGTGACCCAGAAATCCTTGTATTTGCTTCTCAATCCGAGGTGTGGGCATTTCTTGAATTACCTTGATCATGGTAGGGTTGACTTCAATGCCTCTTTCACTCACTAAGAAGCCTAACAACTTTTCCACCGTTACCCCGAATACACACTTTTGAGAGTTCAACTTCAGCTGATACTTCTTAATTCTTTCAAAGAAGTGCCTTAGTACGGGAATATGCCCCTGTCGATCTTTTTAACTTTATTATCATGTCGTGCACATAAACTTCCACGTCTTTGTTCATCATGTCATGTAACATGGCTGTGGCTGCTCTTTGATAAGTTGCCCTAGCATTCTTCAGTCCAAAAGGCATCACCTTGTAACAATAGGTTCCCCACAGAGTGGTGAAGGCTATTTTCCCATGATCCTTTGGGTGCATGCTTATTTGATTGTATCCTGAGAATCCATCCATGAATGATAACAAAGCATGCCCCACCATATTATCCACCAATATGTCAATGTGAGGCAATGGAATATCATCCTTAGGACTTACTTTGTTAAGATCTCAGAAGTCTATGCACATTCATACCTTTCCGTCTTTCTTCGGTACTGGTACAATATTGGCCAACCATTGGGGGTACTTCTCTACTTGTAGGAACCCTACATTCCATTGCTTCATAACTTCTTCTCTGATCTTCTCACTCCATTCTGGTTGCATTCTTCAGAGCTTCTGTTTTACTGGCTTTGCCCCAGTGTAAGTCGATAATCGATGTTGCACAATGTTGGGGTTGATACCAAGCATATCCTCATAAGATCAAGCAAATACCTCGGCGAATTCCTTCAAAAGATTACTCATCCATTCTGCTTCTTCGCTATCAAGGGTAGTGCCAATTTTTACCTTTCAAAGGCATTGGTTGGTTCTTAGATTTATAATCTGAGTATCCTCACAGATGGGTTGGGCTTTCTTTGGTTTGTATTGTTTTATTAATTCTTGATATTTATTATGATCATCATCAGAAAAAGGAGGCAAGTCATACTCGAAATCAGAAATTTCATTCATGAAAGGAGTAACAGACCCGTCATACAAGGTAGAGACTCTTTTCAAGAGGGGAGATTGACACTGAATCATAAACAACAGACTCGACTACAGACTCGATAACTAGCTTAATGCTTTCACTAGGGGTAATCAGGCTGGTTGACTCAAAAGCATGAGTAAACTTAAGGTTTTCCCCAATGCTTGTCCAGTTCAAAAGTGGTTCAGTGGCTTAATGGATGAGGAGGTGTGGCAAATGGCCTTCTTCGTCTTCTGAGAAAGTTGCTACTATTTCTTTAGTGGAGTCATGGTTCCTTTGGACAGGTGCCTACTTCTTCATGAATACCAGCTGATCAAAAGCCAAACTATCTTTTTGAGCCTATTGTGGGATGCCATCCCGGTACCTCAATCACATCTTTAACCACCTTCACGAGCCTTCCCATTGCAATTGGTTCGGGCACAGTGCATACAAACCATCATCCTCTGTGCTCTCCTCCATTTTGCATACACACTTCTTCCTCTGAAAGATGGGGCTTGAGCTTATGCAACTCTAGGGCTCTTGGCTCTTGTAAGAGAGAGCAAATGAAGCCTTTCAAATCAATGGGAAGTGACAGACTCCAGGTGAGCCTTATCTTCTTGTCCTATTCTCTCTTTATGAGAACTCGAGGACTAGGTGCCTCCTTTGATTGGATCAATGTTGTAGGATCATCAGAAGAAAACCCAGTCTCAATCAGAGCAATTTCTGTTATCCCAGTGATGCAAATGTCTTAGTTACCTTCTTTGATTAGCATTTTCTATTGTTCCACTTCATCAGTCACCCAATCGAACTCATCTTGGAAGAAAATTTCAAGTCCTAGTTGCATCTTGGTGGTGGTTTCATCAAACCACGGCTCCACATTTCCACAAAAGGGGAAATCCTCTCCTTCTTTCACAAAGTCCATTGATAGTAGGATAGTAAGTGACGGAGATCTTCCTACTCATCCTCAGTACTTTTTGCCCTTTGATAGTTGGAGGAGTGGACCTGAGACCATTCTTTCCTTTGTTCACCGCCAAACTAGGCTGCTTTGGAACTCCTTGGTGATATTTCCCCAGTCCCATGCCAAGAAAATACTACATGTTTTTCATCATCTGATTCACTAGCGGACTCTAGATGGCTTCATATTTAGCTCAGATTTTCTCCTTTGGAGCTTCTTTAGCAATGGCTGCTCAAGTGGCGTCTAATTCAAAACCACTTAGTTGCACCTACTGGTCTTGTTCTTCCTCGTTTTCAATGTTGGCCAAAGTGTTAACCACTTCAGCATCTCTAGCCACTAAGACCACCTTCCCCTTATGAATGAACTTCATTTTTTTATGGAGACTAGAGGACACCGCCTTCGCAGGATGCAACCAAGGCCTTCCTAAGAGCATGTTAAAAGCTACTGGTATATCAATGACTTGGAAATCAACATCAAACTTAACCTGGCCAATCTTTACAGCAAGGGTAATAATCCCAAGGATCTTTCTCTTGGCATTATCGTATGCCCTTATGGTTTTGGTGCTCGGCCTCATTTCTTCCAAGTTGACATTGATACTCTTTGCTGATCTTAATGGCAGCACATTCAAAGCAGACCCATTGTTAACAAAAGCCTGAGGAAATACTTTGTTAAGGCATTCAACTGTAATGTGGAGAGCCTAATTGTGTTGGGTTTCCCTAGAAAGCTTAGAATCTGAGAACATCAGGGACTACACCGCATATGTTTTTCCTACTATATGTGCGAGATGTGTTGGATTTATCTTGATCTGCACTTGCACATTAGCGAGAACCTCAAGCTGCTTCACGGTGCAAAGGGGATGCCATCAAAAATCCCTAAATGGAGATATTATCTTGGGATTTCTTAAGTTGAGCCAAGACTAGGTTCTCTGGCTCTTTCTTTACATTGCTAGTTTCAGCTTCATTAGCCCTTGGTTGCTCTACTGCTAGAGCCTTGCCCTTGTAGTCTTTCCCACTTCTAGTTTCCATCACATTGATTGGTTTTTTCACAATAATCTTGGTGGGATAACTATCTTCATCATCACTATTGGTTAGGGTGATTATCCCCCCCATAGAATCATCTTCTTCTGATTCTCCTTCCCTGCTTAGGGTGGGAACTCAACGACCTCCACAAATATCCACCGCCCTGGCTCATAGTTTCTTGAACGCATTAGAAATCTATTGGAATGCAATGTCTACTGCCTCTATGATTGTGTTATCTGATCCTATTTCCTCCAGATCATCCAATTGCTCCCGGTAGTAAAGATCACTGACGGTTACTTCCCCTAACATTTTATCAATTTCTTCTACCCTTTCTGCATTCTCAATGTGTTGGAATACACTTCACATAGTTTTTCTTCCAACTCAAATGTGGAGTACTATTCGTCCATATAAATTTACATCGGCTCTCCAGATTCTCCCTCATTTTCCAAATCTAATGTAGAATCATCTCCCTCCATGATAGGGAAGGGTAAATGCCACTTATTGGATCAGCTATTAGGTCATCATTGCAAATGGCTTAGACTGAGAAACATGTCAGATGTTCTGGTGGGTAATATTCTGACTCATCATCATAATCATTGTACTAAGGCCCTTGGTAGTCATCCCAGTCTGGATGCCCCTTATCCTCTCAAGAATCAGAGTCATCTCCATCCTTCTCATCTTCATTTTCGTCCTCATCATCATCATCCTCTTCTATGCTGATTTCACTCCCACTTGATTCTTCACTAGATTCCTTAGGGCCATCAAATTCTACAACATCCAAACGCTCGTAGTATTCAGAGCATACAGATCAGAAGATTTTCAAAGGGTTGGTCCTATCATTACTAGCTCGAAGTTGGACTAATCCTAACTCATCATCCTGTGTCACTCCCTATGTGGATTAAGGAAGTATATTCTTTGATTTTCTCCCCTATAGCCAATATGGTTACTGCTGTGAGAAGATCAGCTGTAATCTCTTCAATTACCTCTAGATTGTCTTCTGAAGTTATAGCAGGCTGAGTTAGAGAAGTGGGATCACTCTCCTGGTCTTCCCCCAATGCATTTACTGACCCTATTGATGAAGTCATCTTTGGAGAATCTAGTAGTGTAAGCATATCCTTCCAATTGTACCCGTCCATCCATCCTTCTTTTTGGTTGTACACCGAACCGGAAAGGAATGGGATTAGTATAAGGGTGATGAGGGTGTGAGAGGTAGGATATGAAGATTGGGGGTCATAGGATGAAGAGGTTCCTCCACTTTGATGGTGGGGGAAAGATTAATGATATAGTGGAGGCTGATAATATGGTAGAGGGTAATAATGTGGTGGAGGCTGGTAATACAGTGTGGTGGATTCTTTTGATGAGGAGGGATGGACGGGGGTCACCCAATCTTCTGACTCTTCCTTTAATGATTCTCTTCTTCTGGGGGTTCTTATGACTCTAGCCCTTTGACTCATGATTTTTCTATAAGTGCAGCATTCATATGATTCTTCCAAGCTCTAGGTACAATGAGTTGAGTAGGGCCACTCTCTCTAGTTTCTTCATCCAGATTGTTCACATAATTGGGGAGTGGATTGGTTTTGACATTGGGAGGCTGTTTGATCTTGACCACAATGGTTTCATTGTCTACCAAGTCCTAAATTGCATGCTATAAACCCAAACATTTTTCAGTATTGTGCCCCTTCTGAGTGTGGTAGGCACAATACTCATGATCCCTATACCAAGCTAGAGGAGGGTTGCTGATCACTCTTGGAGCCACTGTCCCTAACAATCCTTGCTTCTTTAACTTCTCATATGTGGATGTTAAGGGCATTCCCAAATCAAAAAATTACCTTCTTGGGCAAGGAGCCTTTTGGGGCAGGTGCATCTACTTGTATTATGAAGGGTTATGAAGAGGTGTCTGGTGAGACTGACTGCTAAACTGCACTCACCTTATTAGTTTTCGGACCCTTTCCCCATTCGACTTGGGTGTTCTTGCTTGGATCTTGGGATTAAGGCATCAAAAGTATGCAAATGCTGATAGTAAAGAACATCATAATAGGGCTTTGACAAGTTCTCTATTAACATCTCTACCTGCTCTACTTCTGAAGGCCTATCCGCCTATCTCATCAAGAAGGCGGTGAATCCTTCCTTAGGCTACTACCTCAACGTCTTAAGCTCCCGGCGTTTCACATCCACCTCAGTATTATAGGAGTACTGTTTGGAGAAGGCCTTCACTACCATCACCCAATTCTGAGTTTGTAATGACTCCAACTATGTGAGCCACCTCAGTGCTAGTCCTGATAGAGTTAACATGAAGGCTTGCCCCATCTAGTTATCTGCAAGTTGTCATGACTTGGCGATGCTGAGGAAGACCTTGAGATGAGCCTTGGGGTCTCCTAACCCATTAAATCTATTAGCCTACCACTTGAATTTTATGGAATTCTTACTCTAAAGAAGAAACTCATTTCCTCATAATCCACTGCTTGGCCTTCTGAGCCTTTTCCTGCTCGAATCATGTTCTCCAACTTCTCTAATTGCTCTCTGAGCTTCCTTGCTTTCTCCGTCTCTAGAGGCTCAAAGCGGACGTGTGCTCCAAATTCCTCTTCTTTATCTTCAATCACTACAATAGGAGGGGCCCTTGAATAGGCCCCTCGTTGACCATTTAGATGGGTAGGTGAAGATCCTCTCTGACCGGTTGGTCGGACATGCTCTGGTTCCCCTAAGTCAACTCGGGAAGAATTCCCACGATGACCTATAGCTCCATTTTGGTCCACATCTCCGGTTGCCGGTGCTGGCTCATTTCTGGGATCAGCTCTGGGAGGGTTCTGAAGTTTATGCAATATCTGAGCTTTCCCTCTTTTGACTTCCGCCATCTCTGTCTACAAGGTCTCCACGGGATAGACCCAGGCCTGTTCGAGTGTTTTCATGTTGGGTGGATCCATGCTTATTAGGCTGTAATTACCTGGTAGTAGACAACCTCGAAGAGATGATGGAGGTGATTTTGGATTTAGGCGAGTCAATAGATTACCCTAATGCATCCAAAGGGACCACGGTTAATACTTGAGGTGTGGAACTGTGCCTGACCCAAAAGTGGTTTATTTTAGGATTTTTGAATTCCCAGCCCCTTGTTCATATATTCACTAAATTAACAAACATTAATTCATCCAAGATCAGTCCACTAAACGGTACGGGTGGATAGGGTTTGATGCCCTTGGTCCACCTAATGCCATAAGTGGGAAGTTCATACTAATAGCTTGTTGAGAATATTCCCATAAGACATTCCATGTAATAAAGTCAAGCTCTCCTTACTCTTGTTCCTACAGGGTGTCCTTCCTCCTGATTTTCTCGGGACTTCTCGGGACTTGATGTGACTCTGATGAGATTGCCATTGAGTCACGTATCTAGACATTCTTCTTAAGGAGGAGGGACACCTTTTATCTGAAACCCACTTAGGAAAGCAATTCTTTATGATGAAAATATAGTATAGGAACCTTCCTTTTCAAGACTGCAAACAAGTTCTACAGTTAGCTTGTGGCGCTCCTAGCTTCTTCATCTATTTTCTACATGATGTGAGCATGCGGTGGATGCAATAGGACTGACAAGGCTTCCTTGACAGGATCTATGTACGTAAGGTACATGATCCTTTTGATATATCCGTAGGTACTAGATCAAGGGGGTGACTTCCTTACCTATTACTCGTGACTACACACGAGGTTAAGCAATTGGCCACAGGGCGGTGGAACCGTGAGTGATTGTGTGCAAAAGTGTAATGTAGGATAACTATCATTCGATCTCAGAATGTTGTAAAGTGCTCGGACCTCCCCGAGGGTGCTGGCACAAATACAACGTCTTTACTGTTTGACGATACTTTCCACTCTTGTACAGGAAGCGAGTATCATTTGCTCTCAGAGTACTCTCCGTGACATGCGCTGACCTCCCCAAAGGTGTGGGCATGATAGGGAGTCCCTCGCCAAATTATTTCACTTCGAGCACGATGCATGATGCAGTTAGCAAATATAATTACAAACATGGGGTTAGCCAAATACGTTTTCAAACAAATGTGGTGGAAAATGTTCTTGTATTTAAAGGTATGATCTAGTATTGGAGCTTGACATTTATCCCCAGTGGAGTCACCACTATAAGAGTAGCGACCGCAGATGGGCTATGCATCCCCGTCCTCTCTCCTCTCTCTCTCTTCACCTTCATGTGAGGGGGAGGGGTTTGAGTCGTGTGTGCTTAGCTTGTGGGTCCTAGGGATCGGGATCATACAAATGGGGTTTGGAGTTGCCACCTATGGTTATGGGCCTAGGACCCGGAGGTGGACCCGATTCCTAAGAAAAGGGCCCAAATTTTGGTCTGGTTCAGAGATTTAGGATAAGTGTCAGGTTACAGAGTTGGGAAGGTGTTAAGCACCCAATCTGCCTAGTTCAACTGGTCTTCTTGCTAGATGCTTGAGAATAAATATTTTCTATAATTATTACTATTTCACATGTATGGCTAAGTTACCACACATATATACATTAATTGAATTCAAACTATTATATACATTAAAACATGGCTTATTAGATATCTACATATGCTTAAATGAGGAGAGAGATTATACTTGAATTTGACCCCTGTTTCGAGTTAAGAGGGGTGGGTCCTTGATTGGTACCGACTCTGACTATATTTCATGTTCTCCTGGATCAGGGGAAGATGGTCTTGATCTCCAACTTTCTTTCTTAAAAGATGCTGATTGTGATGGTATTCGGACAGAGTTTTGACTAGGAATGGTCGCTTTTGGATTTGGACTCGAACAAATCTTCAGCTAGGGAAGGCTATTTCTGGCTTTGGATTTAGACAAAGCTTTGGCTAGGGAAGGCTATTTATAGGTTTGGGATGAGGTGGCACTCTGGCAAAGCTTCTGTTGGGGGTAGGCTAAGGGAGGGCTAGGCTGAAGTGGCACTTTGGTAGATCTTCCGTTGGGAATGGCTATCTTAGGTTCGGCTAGGAAAGGCTATTTCTAAAAGGAAACGGGCCGACCTAAAAATAGATTGAAGAACTCCAAAGTCTCGAAGAAGACTTTGAATATCCGAATAGAGTTTTAGATCTTAACAAAGATCTCTTTGTAGACCCAAAAAACCTCAAAAGGAGGGTTTCTATCTCAAGAATGCTCAAAAATACTCAAGAACCCTCAAGGGAGGTGGCTCAAGAACATACTATTTTTGGATAAAAATTGGATCTAACTAAGAATTTGGATTGAAGATCTTCAAGATCCCGAAGAACACTTCGAAGATCCGAATGAGTTTTTAGATCTAGGCGAAGATCGCTCCGAAGATCAGAAGAAAATCAAGAGGGGGGAGGGGAGGAAAATTTCACTCTGAAAGGGGATTTTGGTGTGTTGGTGTCTTTTTTCTAAGGGAGGGGGGTATTTATAGTTTTTTTAGCCAAATAGGAGAGGGGGAATCCCTTTATCCAGTGGGAAAAAAGGGGGCTTCTTGCTTAAAGTGAAGAGATAGGATTTTTGTCCAATGGGTAAAGGGAGGGTTGAAGGCAAAAATGGGTGGGGAGGGCTTTTGTACAGTGGGTAAAAGGGGGGTTTTAGAAAAAATGTGAAGAATTTTGCCGAAAAAAGGTGATTTTCAGAAAAATGGGAGAGAAACTTTAGCCAAAAAAAGGTGATTTTTAGAAAAGCAAGAGGAGAGAGAAACTTAAGGCAGGTAGTGCGGGTGATGTCACGGGTGCACAAATGCATGGGTCTGCGGGCAATGCGCACAGCGGGTGCATGCACACACGGTTGTATAAGCAATGTACATGATATGTGGGCCACCTGCACATGGTGCAGGAAAAATGTGCATGACCATGCAGGCAAGGTGTGCATGGTATGCAGCTGGGGCATACACAGCGTGCGGTGGGCACGCACACACTGTATGATGGGGCATGCACACTGTAAGGGGGGGCACGCACACTGTGCGACGAGGGCACGCAGCATGCGACAGGGGTGTGCAGGGGCATGTGCATGACTGTGTGCATGGTTGTGTGCATGGCATGGCTACATGCATGTGCTGTAACCCGTGGGCAGTGAGCATGAGCACGGGCTGTCCTATTGGCCAGAGCATGCAATGCGTACTCAAATATGGGTTTTTTCGATGATGATTACGGGAGATTCGTCGGTCTGATTTTAGCGTGTCATATATCGTTGGAATTGTATTTTTGAGCACTATTCATTTATACGGTCATCATGATCGGATTTCTTCATATATGAAAATCCAAAATTGGACCACTTGTAATACCCTACTTCTTAAACCCGGTCTGATTACACGGTTGACCCGATTTAACTATACAGGACCCAAACCGGAGAGAATTAGAGCGGGTTCCTTATGGACTATGATGGCAAGGGTGACCTTAAACACCGACTGACCCGACAAGTCCGAGCCAGTGCCAAAAGAGACCAGAATACCCAAGCCGTGTACCTGCACCTATCATAAGGCCATGTACGGATAAAGCAGGTATGTAGTCGTATATTAAGGTGCATACGTATATTACATCGTATGCCAAGGGTGAGGTTCGTGCCGAGGCCCGAACTCTATCAAAATCCCAAGTTTTGGCCCTCAGGTGGGCGCATCCACCCACCTGAGTGACCCACCCATGTGAATTACTTAGTATTTTAAAGAAGTATATATAGCATTTATACTTTCTTTTCTTTTCTCATTTATGACACTCGTACGTTGGTGAGAGGAGTAAAGAGGAGAGAGAAAATAAAGGGAAGAAGAAGGGAAGAGAAGGAAGAGGAAGAAGAGTTGGATGTCATCGGCGCCGAGGCTTGATCTCTCCATTCTGGCGCCGGAAGAGTGATCTTCAACACTAGATCTACATTTAGAGGTAAGCAAGGTTGGGTTCCTTAAACATTCACCATACCCAAGTAAAACCCTTGATTTGGATAGGGTTTCTTGAGATCTTGTAAATCCACTTTCAATGATGAATCTAAGGTTTAATAGATGATTTATGTGTTGATCTTGAAGGATTTGAAGAAGTATTTACAAGGTTGGAGAAGCATTGTGGATTTGAAGTGATTTTGGGGTTTTGAAGGTGTTCTTGAGCAAAGAAAGTAAGATGGCTTCCCATTCCTTAAATCTAACCTAGATCTAGGTTAGAACCATCCTATGAGACTTTAAAAGTGTGAAGAATGGGTTTGGAAAAGCCCCATTTGAATCCCCAAAGAATGGAGGAAGTTGGGAAGAAACAGTAGATTTCCCGCCAAGACTGGTGGGCCATCTGGCCTGCCTGTGGGCACCCGCCTGAGAGGGTAGGGCCCTCGGGCACAACCGGCGGGCCAACAGGCGGGCTGACCGGTGGGCCACCTTGCCTGTCGGTCTTAGCAGACCCCCTGGCCCAACCGACAGGCTAGACCGATGGGCCAATCAGCTGGCCAACCTACCCGCCGGTCCAGACCGATGGGCCAGACCGGTGGGCCAGAGAGGTGGGCTGTTTGACCCACCTGAGAGGCTCCGAATGTGATTCTTACGTCCGATTGGACCCAAATCGGACGTGCGACCTTATTTTAACATTCTAAACATGATTTTGTCATCAGATCTCATTAATTTTGATCCTAAGATGGTGAAATACTAACCTTGCTCACTCATGTTAGGTTCACCAAATCCTACGGTTCTCGCATCGGATCTCACCCGTACCGAGCGGGAATCCTTGTACACTACAGGTAAGTGGGGAGAGGACATTTGGACTTCTTTCAAGGCATTTTTTGGCATTCATTTAATTGTATCAGGATTGGTCAACATGGATTAACTCAAGAGATATTATGTTTAATCGGGTAAATAGCCCGAACTATGCTAGACTTGATTCCTCACAAGGGATACGTAGGCAACTTGACATGCTTAAGTGCGGTCTTAACCATCTCAAGACAATAAATTAGTTCCCAGATTAATAATCAAGGTAACCTAAAGATCATCATAGCTTGTGTCCCACAAGAATCGCCATTTGGCATATATGATCATAAAAAATCTATCACATCTCATCTAGAACTTCATTTTCCCCAAGAATCGCCATTCGGCATACATGGCCATTAGGAATCTGCCATTCCCCTATGGACCTCCCAATACCTATCTAGGGTTTCATCTCTCCCCCAAAGATTGCCACCTGGCACTATTAATCAAGGCCAGTTCATTCCCCATCCTTAATTAGTCAGGACTTTGATGCATAATGGTAAAGGTTTGGTTCTGACAATGGCTAATGTCATTATACCTCTTTCTTTGCTTAATTTGGTTTCAAGAAAGATCATGGACTCTTTGGATGAGACACTGAGGAAGTAGATGTTAAACATTGACATCTCTAATCCAGACCTACTAAAGTCAGTAAATTTGTCTATGCTCTACCAAATCATATATGTATGGAATAGCACTATGGCTTACTCAAACAAGCACCTCAACATTGGGATGCAAATCTCCATGTATTTCGATTCAGGACTGTTGATTGTAGCTCATCTTTCCTCCCTTTGGTAGGAGAATTGTATTCATGTAATCCATTTGCTTTCACTTGGTAGTAAAGTATGGTGATGCTTGAATTTTCACATTATTCCAATTGCCTTGATGAATGCTTGAGTTGTGGAATTCATCATGCCTAAATAATCAAATTGCAGAAAAGTTTCTTAAAATTAAGAAATTCTTCATTTCAAAAGTACAAAGTACATAAAGAAAAGACAAAGAAAGAATATAAAAGAGGAACAAACATGGGAAGGGAAAAGAAAATTCCAAAAAGAAACACTGTATCTGTATTTTGCCAGGAAAGGATCATTAAGGATCAACATCCTCCTTGGTACCATATTTAGAGCAATCCATGGGAACCATCATTACATCGTCCTTAGGTGGCCAAATCTCATTACATCGGCCTCAGGTGGCCAAATCATCATTACATCGACCTCGAGTGGCCAAATCATTATTACATCGGCCTCATGTGGTGAAATCTCATTACATCGGCCCCAAGCAGTCAAATCATCATCACATTGGCCTCAAGTGGCCAAATCTCATTGCACCAACCCAGAACAGGCCAACCTCATTTGATCGACCCTAATGACCTGCAATCATTTACACCGGTCCAAAGGAGTCCAGTTTCATTGTACATCCAAACCAAGACTAATGCCCAGATTGGATCGAAAGGCCCAACCCGAAAACTCCTCCCTAGATCGACATATGGAAGCCCGATCGAAGGAAATTAATTAAAGCCCAGATTGGATCGAAAGGCCTAACTTGGAAACCCCACCTGAGATCGACATATGGAAGCCCAGTCAAAGGAAACTAAGGTGAATATTTTAAATCCCTTCTACAGAGAGGGTTCAAACCTCTACAAACAACATTTCTGGAATGGCATTCACCAAACTAGATCAATCTCAAGTACTAACATCTTCTGTAGGAATGGCATAAAATCCCTGCATGCAAAATCAGCAAACTAGGTAAGATTCTAAACTTTGACTAGTGGAAAATATTACATGGTGCATTTTCAACTCCGTAATTATTGAGCAAAATGATGACAGTACATGCTCTAGGTGACAAAATGTGGTCCTTCTTTTCTTTGCCCTTCAGCTATTGGCATAGGCCTCGGCCAAAGAGAGGCATTCTGTAGACACCCAATTTTGTCACCCTCCCTTAGCAATGACAATACAACGATGGTGGACTCAAACTCTCACGTCTAATCAACGGAGATGCTTGATAGTGGTAATCTACCCTTAATCATCCCCAAACCTAACGGTAAACCCTATAACCCGATGTGGGAGAAAAGAGAGTCCAATTTTGACTTTTCATATGTGAAGGAATCCGGTCTAAAGTGACCATACAAATGGATAGTACTTGGAAATATGATTCCAATGACATATGGTGCATCAAAATTGGACTTATGGATCTCCCATAATCATTCCCGAAAGTCAATCCCGGCACTTCCAAAGATTTTCCAACATTTTCATATTTTTTCCAGAAATTCCCCCAACAATCGGGTTTTCTGCTAAAAATCTCACTTTTTGAGAAAAGATTTCATTTGCTAGAAAACATCTTCTCCACTTTCAAAAATAAGAAAATATCTAGTCCACTTTTACAAGCAAGAGAAAATCTTCACCATTTTAAAAAATGTCACATCACACTTTATGTCATGTCATTAGTCTTTACTTATTGGGTAAAAATTAGGTGTCATCACCCACTATCCTATTGTTTTGAATATTCTGGAGGAGAAAATTTGGCCCTAAACCTTTCAGATTCTTTGAAACATGGATTGAACATAAGGAGTATGATGAAATTATGAGGAATGGTTATGGTTTTCCTATAAAAAATTATTCTAATCTTTTGCTTATGTTTGCCGCAAAGCTTAGAAATGTTAAGAAGGAATTGAAAAGTGTCGAGTAAAGATAGGTTTGGGGATGTGTTCAGGGTTGTGAAGGAGGCAAAGATGAAGTTAAGTGATATCCAGATCCAGTTGTCTTACAAACATGGTAAGCCGCACCTAGTTTCTCTAGAGAAGGATGCCAAGAAAAATTTATGGGAGGCCTTAAGGGTGGAAGAGGGTTTTCTAAAGGAAAAATCTAGAGTTCAATGGTTACAATTAGGTGATGGAAATAATAAGTTCTTTCACAAAGCTATGAGAGGAAGGCAGCATAGAAACAACATTCTTGAGATTGAAAAAAGAGATGGGATGGTAGTTGATGACCTTGGTCAGATCAAGAAGGAAGCTATGGAATTCTATCAAAACCTCTTTGAGTCTAACCAAATGGATAGGGGATTTTGTCTTAATAATATCCCCCTCCGTGGCTCCCTCACAAGTGATCAACAGATGCTGTTGGAGAAAAGTATGTCCAATGAGGAAATTATGAAAGTAGTGTTTGCTATGAAGAACTCTAAACCTCTTGGAGCAAGTTTTTTCAAGTATTCTTGGAATTTAGTTGGGAGGATTTATCTTTGGCTGTGAAGTGGTTCTTTAGAACTTCAATTATGTCTCCTTCTATAAATGCCACTTTTATTAGCCTCATTCCCAAGACTAGTGAGATCACTACTTTTGCTAGTTTCAAACCTATTTCTCTATGTAATCTTGTCTATAAGATTATTAGAAAAATTATCTCTAACAGACTACAGTCGATGGTTGGGGATTTGGTTAGTGAGAACCAGTCTACTTTTATTAAGGGAAGATCTATTGTAGATAACATCCTGATTTGTCATGATATTGTTAAAGGCATTGAGCAAAAAAGAGCTCATCCTACTGCAGTGCTGAAGATTGACCTCCAGAAAGCTTATGATTCTCTGAGTAGGAATTTTTTGTTGGAAATAATGAGAAGAATGGGGTTTCCAACAATTTTTTTGGGTTGGGTTAAGGCTTGTGTGACCTCCCCAACCTTCTCTGTTCTCATCAATGGAAGCCCTGCAAGGTATTTTGCTAGAGGAAGGGGAATCAAGTAGGGAGATCCCCTATCTCCTTACTTGTTCACTTTCGCTATGGAGGGATTTACTAGGATTATGAAGAAGCTTGAAGTTGATGGTAAAATCTCTCTTCTTCCTAGTTGCAAATCCAGTCAACTGTCTCATCTTATCTTTGTAGATGATCATATGATCTTTGTAAAGGCTGTCCGTGACTCCATCATGGCTAGTTTGGGGGCCCTAAATGAGTTTGCTTCCAACTCTGGGTTGCATCTCAATAGGGCTAATTCGTCTATTATTTTAGGGGGCCTTACTCAAACTAGTAGTATGCAACTTTTGGAATTAACGGGTTTCAAAGAAACTAAGTTACCAATTTGGTATCTTGGTGTCCTTCTTATTTCAGGTAGGCTCACTTTGATAGATTACAATCTTATCTTGGACCTTGTCTGAACAAAGCTGGAAGGTTGGAAGACTAGATTTCTCTCCTATGCTGGAAGATTGCAGTCCTCAGTGCTCCAATGCTGCTATATATATTGGTCAGGAAATTTTGCTCTTCCGGGTAACCTTATAGCTAAAGTAGAGTCTATCTTCTCAAATTTTCTATGGTCTGGTCCTTCTCTGGAAAAGAGAATTCATTGTCTCTTGGGATGCAAATTGTAAGCCCAAGGAAGAAAGGGGCTTAGGAGTGCAAAGGGTTAAGAAGATGAATGTGGCTGGTATTATGAAGCAAATGTGGTGGATAGCCTCACACAGAAAGAGTATTTGGGTCGAATGGATCTATAAAAGGTACCTTAAAAAGGAGTCCATATGGACTGTTAAGGTTACTAGTGAGGCCTCTTGGGTATGGAAAAAAATCTGGAAGTATTGAGATAAATTGGAAGATCATGTGTTGCATATTATTGGCAATGGAAATTCCACAAAATTTGGCTGGACAATTGGCATCCTTGTGGGATTATGATAAAAAAAAGTTTGGAGATAGAATAAGGTATGATGCTACTACCTTACATCTGATGGAAGCTTGGGGAGGGCTCTCTCCTATTCCCAAACTTCACTATTCTGAGAAGGATTTAGTGGTCAGAAAAGGGCACTCCTCAGGGGTTTTTTCTACAAAATCAGCATGGTAGATTGTTTGAAAGAAGGAGACAAAGATATCTTGGACCAAGACTGTTTGGTTTAATGGTAATATCCTAAGGCACTCATTTACAACATGGAGGAGTCTTGTTGATGCTCTTCCTACAAAAGACCAACTTATCAAGAGAAAGATAAATGTCAATCTCAATGCATCTTCTGTTGGGCAGGTATGGAAAGCAGAAACCACTTCTTTTTTGAATGCCTCTTTACTTATGCTTGATGGGAAGACGTGGTGGCCTCACTTTGCAATCAAAAGGGGAGGAACCCTGTGAGCATTCTTGATATTGCCACATGGTTCAAACATGAATTCCATGATGGTGATCCATTGAGTGTAATTGGGAAATTAGCTTTCTATGCCACAATGCAACACTTATGGCAAGAGAGAAACTCCAGAATCTTTAAATCTAAAAATACGACCAGACCTCAAATTATTGATGCAATTGTTTCAGAAAAGTTAAGTGTGCTAGGATGAAATATGTGGCTGATTGTAATCCTCAAAATCAATTTCTCATGTCAAAGTGGGGTCTTCATGTTAGTTGGAAGGTTGTCATCCCAAAAACTTGCTCTTGGTATATGCCTCCAAATAATATGGTAGCTTTACATTGTGATAGGTCTCTTTCACAAGTTCGGGCTTCTTATGGAGGAATTCTTCGGGATAGGAAGGGGACTTCTTTACTAGCCTATTTTATGGCTTGAACTCATGGCTATCCTGAGAGGAATTACTATCTACTTAGATAATAATATGATGGAGATTTCTATTCGATCAAACTCCAAGTTGGCTATAGATATCCTAAATGGAGAAATTGAGAGAGCATGGGAGACTAGAGCTATTGAAGGCAAGATTCTTCATATCTCTGATTCATTGGCCATAAAGGAATTCAAGCATGTTTGGAGGGAGGTTAATAAGCCGACCGATTACCTAGCATCTATGGCTACTTCCCAAGTTGAGCATATCATTCAGCCTCATGACTCTACTGATGAGCTGAATGATTTGATGATGGAGGATTCAGTTTTTAAGATTTACTACAAGTTGTAATCTGTTTTATTTTTCCTTCATTCACTTTGTAATGCAAGGTTTGTCCTGCTTTGTTTTCTTGGGGCCTCCTCTCCTTTCTTTCAGTCAATCCAAAGAGGGAGATAGAGGTTGCCTTCTCTTGTACATTCCTTTTTTTTTTCTTTAATACATACATATTACTTATTAAAAAAAAAAAACCCTATACCCTACACCCTATACCCTATACCCTACACCCTATACCCTAAACCTTAAACCCTAAACCCTAAATCCTAAAACCAAAACCCTAAAACCTACATCCTAAACCCTAAACCCAAAAACCCTAATCCTTAAACACTAAGCCCAAAACCCTAAACCCTAAACAATAAACCCAAAAAAGAAAAGTCGAGAGTGAAGTGGTTGCAGCTAGGAGATGGGAATAATAGTTATTTTCATAAGGCTATGAGGGGTAGACAGCATAGAAATAATATTCTAGAAATTGAAGGAAGTAGTGGGGCTGTTGTGGATGATCCTAGTCTTATAAAGAATGAAGCGGTTGAGTTCTATAAGAACTTGTTCAGGGCTAAAGGCCATTGGACTAGATGGATTTGGAGCTAGTTTTTTCAAGCACTCTTGGGAAATTGTAGGTGAGGACCTTACAATTGCTGTAAAATGGTTTTTTAGAAATGCGGTTATGCCTTCCTCTATTAATGCTTCTTTTCTCTGCCTAATCCCTAAGTCAAATCAAAAGGCATCATTTGCTGGGTTTATGCCGATTGCATTGTGTAACATCTTTTACAAGAATATTACAAAAATCATCACTAATAGTTTGCAAGGAGTAATGGGGGACTTGGTGAGTGTCAACCAGTCAGCATTCATTAAAGGGAGGTCTATTATAGATAACATTCGAATTGCTCTGATATTGTAAGAGGTATTGAACAAAGAAGGGGGAATCCTACTACTGTTCTGAAGATAGACTTACATAAAGCATATGACTCATTGAGTAGGAATTTCCTATTGGAGATTATGAGAAGAATGGGATTTCCTCCTATATTCATGAATTGGATAAAGGCATGTGTCACTACTCCTACATTCTCAGTTCTTGTGAATGGAAGTTCAGCTGGATATTTCATGGGAGGAAGAGGGATTAGGCAAGGGGATCCTCTGTCACCTTACTTGTTCACCATGGCCATGGAAGGGTTCACTGGAGTTATGAGGAAGTTAGAAGTGGATGGGAAGATCACTTTTCTTCCTAGGTGCAAACCAATAAAACTGTCATCTTATCTTTGCAGATGATCTTATGATCTTTGTGAAGGCTATTAGTGACTCTATCACAGCTAATTTGGGGGCTCTAGAAGAGTTTGCAGCCTTCTCTGCACACTCTATTATTTTAGGGAGCCTTACTCAAACTAGAAAGCTTACTAATGGAGACTGCAACCCTATACTGGGTCTAATTAGAAAAAAGATTGAAGGATGGAAGGCATGGTTTCTCTCATATGCTGGAAGACTGCAATTGATTTCCTCAGTTCTACAAGGATGCTATATATACTGGTCAGGTATTTTTGCATTACCAAGTAGTCTTATTGCAAAGATGGATCAATTTTTTTTGAATTTTTTGTGGTCTAGTCCCTCTTTGGAAAAGAAGACACATATTATTTCTTGGGATGCTATATGTAAACCTAAGGAGGAGGGGTGTTTAGGGCTAAAAAGAGTGAAAGATATGAATGTTGCTGGAATTTTGAAGCAGATATGGTGGATTGCTTCTCATAGGAAGAGCATATGGGTGGATTGGATTTACAAAAGGCACTAGAAGAAGGAGACAATTTGGACTGTGAAGGCTACTAGTGAAGCTTCTTGGGTTTGGAGGAAGATTCTAAAATATAGGGACAAGGTGGAAGATGTCATTATGCATATGGTAGGTAATTGAAGAACAACCAGGGTATGGCTAGATTCTTGGCATCCAAAGGGTATCCTTATTAAGAGAGTTAGGGAAAGAATAAGATATGATTCTGGTTTGTCTTATCTTGCTATAATTGATGAAATCCTAAGGAATGGGGAATGATAGCCTACTCTTTCTACAACTCTTGATCTTATTAAAGCTTGGGGGATGTCTTGAAACTATCCCTAGACTTCACAATGATGAGGAGGACTTGGTAGTTTGGAAAGGATATTCTACAGGTGTGTTTACTACTAAATCAGCATGGGAGTTAGTGAGGAGGAAGGAGAGAAAGGTGGAGAGGAAAAAATCAATGTGGTTTGAAAGCAACATACCTCGGCATTCATTCCAACTTGGAGATGTTTAGTTGAAGCTTTACCAACAAAGGATCAGCTCATCAAGAGGAGGATGAACATTAGTCCCTAATGCATTTTCTATTGGGCAGGTATGGAAAGTAGGAACCATCTATTTTTTGAATGTCAATATACTAATGCTATTTGGGAGAAGGTTGCCCTAATAAGCATTCAAAATGGGAAGAAATCTGATAGTGTCATGGAAGTTGCATTGTGGGTAAAAAATGAATTTCATGAGAAAGATCCACTCAAAGTAGTTGGAAAGTTAGCTTTCTATGCCACAGTACAACACATATGGCAGGAAAGAAACTTTAGGATCTTCAAATCAAAAATCCGAATTAATCTACAGATTATAGAAGCCATAATTTCATAAGTAAAAGTGAAATGCTTAACAATGAATTTTATGGCTGAATGCAACCCTAGAAATCAGTTTTTAGTAACAAGTTGGGGAATCAAAGTCACTTGAAAAATAGTGATTCCTAGAGCTTGTTGCTAGCTCCAGTCACCTAAGAGAATGGTAGCATTGCATTGTGATGGGGCCCTTACACATGATAGAGCATCCTACGGAGGGCTGATTCGAGATAGAATGGGGAAGCCCATTGTAGCTTTTGTGGGAATTGGAGATGTTACAAATATACTGTGGCTGGAATTAAAGGCTATTCTAAGAGGAATAAGTATTTGTATAGGAAGGAATATCATGGAGGTCTCAATTAGATTAGATTCGAAACTAGCCATTGATATGTTAAATGGTGTAGTTGAGGACCATGGCAAACCAAAGTCATCAGAAGTGAGATACTAAATATCTCAAAATCTCTTCAAATAAAGGAATTCAAGCATGTTTGGAGGGAGACAAATAAACCAGCTGATTTTATGGCCTCTTATGCAACTGGCTAGAGGGAGACTATTATTCAGGCTCAAGATTTCCCAGATGAGCTGAATAGTTTAGTTAGAGAAGATTCTGAATTTAAGATTTGTTACAGAATGTAATGTTCCTTTTGAGTTCCATTTTGTATTGTAGGGCTATCCTGCTTGGTATCAAAGAGTCTTTTTTTCCTTTCTCTTGGTCTATTCATAGAAGGAAATTAAGACTACCTTACTTTGTATATTCTGATTTTTCTTAAATACACTCACATCACTTATCAAAAAAAAAAAAAACCAGAAAACCATAAACCCAAAACCAATTTAGAAAATATTTCAGTAGTGTTCTCTTCTTTGAAGACGGAATGGAAATATGTCCATAATTGTAAAGTAGGGGAGGCTACTAGAATTTGGGTGGGGTGTGATGAAGCTTTATTTGAAGTTGATTGTCTAGTCAGTAAACACCAGCTGATCTCTATATTGGCTAGAGACATGTTAAATGGTGTGGTAGAAGGACCATGGCATACCAGAGTTATTAGAAGTGAGATTCTGAACAACTCGTGATCGTTGACGAGAAAGGGATTCAAGCATGTTTGGAGAGAGGTGAATAGGCCATCTAACTTTTTTTGCAGCTTATGCAACAGCCCGGGAAGAAAGTATTATTCAGGCTTAGGATTTCCAAGAAGAGCTGCAGAGTTTATAGTAAAGGATGACTTTGAATTCAAAATCTGTTATAAAATGTAATATTTCTTGTTTATTTCTACCTTTGTAATGCAGGGTCTGTCCTGCTTGGATTCTAGGGGCTTTGTTCTCCTTTCCTTTGGTCAGCCCAAAGAAGGGGATTAATGCTCCTTTACTATGTATATTACTTTTCTTAATACATAAACATCACTTATCAAAAAAAAAAAAAACCCAAACCCAAGACCCTAAACCCTAAAACCTAAACCCCAAGCCTTTAACCTTAAACAATGAACACTAAACCCAAAACCCTAAGCCCTAAACCCTAAACCCTAAACCCCAAACCCCAAACCCCAAACCCTAAACCCTAGACCATAAACCATAAACTATAAACCCTAACCCCTAAACCCAAAACCCAAAACCCAAAACCCAAAACCTTAAAGTCTAAAGCCTATACCCAAAGCCCTACACCCCAAACCCTAAATTCTAAACCCTAAACCCTAAACCCTAAACCTGAAAACACTAAAACCTAAACCCTAATCCTTAAACCCTGAATCCCTAACAAAACTCTAAAGCCCTAAAGCCCTATACGCTAAACCCTATATCCTAAATCCTATACCCTAAGCCATAAACCATAAACCCTAAACCTTAAACCATAAACCCAAAACCGTAAACCCTAAACCTTATACCCTAAACCTTAAACCAAAACCCTAACACCCTGAACCGTAAACCCTAAACCATAAAACTCTAAACCCTAGAATAAATCCCAAACCCCATAACAACAATTGTCCAGTGCAGTTGGTGAGCTATGGTGTGCAAATTCCCATGCTCACAAGGAGGTCTTGAGTTCGAGTCTCTTGGCTGTTACCTACTTCCCTCCCTACCTATAAAAAAAAAAATTCCCAAACCCCTAACCTTAAACTAGAAGCCCTAAAGCCTTATACACTAAACCCCAAACCCTAAACCCTAAATCCTAAACCCTAAACCCTAAACCCTAAACCTTAAACCCTAAACCCTAATCCCTAAACCCTAAACCTTAAACACTAAACCCGAAAACCTAAACCCAAAACACTAAACCCAAAACCCCAAACCCTAAACCCTAAACCTTTAACCCAAAATCCTAAGCCCTAAACCCCAAAGCCTAAAGCCTAAAGCCTAAAGCCTAAACCCTAAACCCTATACCCTAAACCCTACACCCTACACCCTATACCCTAAACCCTAAACCCAAAAATGCTAATCCCTAAACCCAGAACCCTAGACCCTAAACCCTACACCCTATACCCTAAACCCTAAACCCAAAAATGCTAATCCCTAAACCCAGAACCCTAGACCCTAAACCCAGAACCCAAAACCCTAAACCCTGAACCCTAAAACCAAAACGCTAAAACTTACACCCTAAACCCCAAACATAAAACCCTAAACCCCAAACATAAAACCCTAAACCCTAAACTGTAAACTCTAAATCCTAAACCCTAAACCCTAAACCCTAAACCCTAAACCCTAAACCCTAAACCCTAAACCTAAAACCATAAACCCTAAACCTTAAACCCTTAACACTAGACCCTAAACCTTAAAGCCTAAGGCCTCTACCCTAAACTCTAAACACTAAACCCTAAGCCCTAAACACTAAACCCTTAGCCCTAAACCCTAAACTCTATCCCTTGTAAGGTCAGTCTGCGATCCTTCGTAGCATCCGACCCGGACACAATTGTAGGGTTGTCCTGCTTGATGTCCTAAGATGAGCTCAACGAGAACAAAAATCTCATGTGGAACAAAAGGGTAAAAGCTCATTTGATTCTGATTTCCAGTACAAATACGAACCGTGAAAGCGTGGCCTATCGATCCTTTAGACCTTCGGAATTTGAAGCTAGAGGTGTCAAAAAAGTTACCACAGGGATAACTGGCTTGTGGCAGCCAAGCGTTTATAGTGACGTTACTATTTTATCCTTCGATGTCAGCTCTTTCTAACATTGCGAAGCAAAATTTGCCAAGTGTTGGATTGTTCACCCACCAATAGGGAACGTGAGCTGGGTTTAGACCATCGTGAGATAGGTTAGTTTTACCCTACTGATGACAGTGTCACGGTAGTAATTCAACTTAGTACAAGAGGAACCATTGATTCACATAATTGGTTGAAAAGCCAGTGGCGCCAAGCTACTCTATGCCGAATTATAACTGAATGCCTCTAAGTCAAAATCCAGACTAAAGAAGCGATGCATGTTCCCATCACCCATTTACCAATCCGTAGTAAGGGCCTTTTGGGCCCCAGACTATGGGTTCTAGAGTAGCTTCCACTTCTTAGGGCACAAGGGGTGTGAGGCCTTATGGTCTCAACGATGTGATGCCCTGCCTAGACACTACTACTGAGCTGTTGAGGAGGATGGACAACCGCCTTGAGGGCATGGACAGGAACTATTATCTTATAAAACATAGGGTGTCCTCTCTTGAGGTACAAATGCAAGCAATATCGTCTTCCACCTTGCCATACCGGTGCCACCTCCAAGAGCACCAAATCAGCAACCGAACCAGGCTGAAGGCCAAGAGCAGCAACAGGAGTAGTCATGTTGCCATTGTAGTTTTAGGATTTCCCTTTCATTGTTTTCTTTATAATTCCTTGTTCTATATTTTAGTTGAATTTTATTTTCTGTCATATGCTTCAGTTATTTGAATTTCCTAGACTTAGGCTAGTTAGGATTTTCAGCTTTCAGAATTTTATTTTCCTGAAAATGGAAGCTTATGTAATCAAGTTCTTTATTTAATGAAACGGCTTTAACACCTATGCTTGTCTCCTAGTTGTGTAATTTCTATTATTGTTGTCTTTAAATTTTTTATTTTAAATCCTAATTTCCCTAAGTCATGGTTTGATTGAGATTGTGAGTTAAGGCAGAGCATCGTGCTCTGATACAAATCTGTCACACCTCACTTCCAGTAAATCTAACTTATCATTAGGAATACTGATTATGCACATACTTGTCTTACGAATCTACCAAGATCTCTTATCGCAGTACCTTAACATTTCACAATCTCACATCACAAACCAATCAAAAGCAGCGGAATCATCAATAAAATGGGAAAATGTCTAGTGATAAAATAATATCCATAACCAAGTTATTCTGTTCACAAATATTCAAGACTTATACATATCAAGTTGCAAAATATATTATCCACAGATCGTATCAAAATAACAAAAATATGCTGAACACCTCATGGTGACACGTAAGCACAGTCCTGACCATGCTCATCCACTTCCAGCATCCATTAGTTGCTCACTCGGTATTTAGGTCTAAAGAAAAGAGAGTCACTAGCCATGGGTACAATCGTACCTGCATCATCATCTAAAAAAAGGGTGTATATGTTGGGTGAGCTTTCCAACTAGCTCAGTGAGGGGTGGGGTTCAAGCACATGCAAGCTAAACAATCGCAGTAATAATTTATGATACATGATTACTGAAATTAAACATATAGTCCATGATGCTCGTGATGTAATTCATTTATTTTATTATCCACCTTACAATACAACCAAGTTTGGTAAATACTATTACGGCACATTAGGTTGTATTCCTTATCTCAAAACTACCATCGACTACGTATGCATCCATGGGTCACCTAGAAAACCCCTGATAACCCCCTCCTAGCTATCATGGCACTGGTACCAATCATCAGCCATGCCGGACAAGTTCCCGCCTCCAGCAACAATCACATTGTATCACAGGTGTGGCATTCCGAAAAGGCACATCAAACATACCACAATAGGTTATCTAACACCTTAACCCCTGTTGAGAAGGGTTCGTAGCATAGGGAGTGATATCTAACCACATATATGCTATATGCCTTCATAATGATACAGTTAGTATGAATTACATAATACTGGTAACACATCAGCCACAAAGTATAATCCATCTCCAAATATAGTCCTGGGGTACACGATACCGGGAACACATCAGCCTCAAGGTGTAATCCACGATCGTTTACGTAATCTAGCATGCATTATAATAGTTGAGTATGAACTACGCAACACCAGTACCAATCATCGGTCACGAATCGTATCTATTTCCAAATGCAGTCCTAGAGTACATGATACCGATAACACATCGGCCACAAAGTGTAATCCACGATCACAACTAACTCTAATGCAGATAATCAATGCATGAACGCAACATACCTACGGTAATTGTGGCATCGGTACCACCTCAACCACTCTGGATTTCGTATCATACATACAACAAACACAAGACGATCAAGATACTGGTACCACCTCGGCCACACCGGGACCCGCCATACATCTCCATAACAATTCATAACATAATCATAAAATGTAACATGTGATAGAACATCATCATCATGTGAACAATATAACTAATCATGCAATTCTATACATGTGAGAAAATTCTAAATAAAAATCATTCCAAAAATAAAAGCAATCCATCCCTCACCTTGATTATGCTCGTATGAATTAAGGTTCAAATATGGCCATCGATTGCCCGATTTAATTCTGGCTTCGGGGTTCGTGTGCGTTATTGTCCTAGACACAATGGAAACTGAACATCAATATGTGTCCAAAACATCGGGAGGGGCCCACATGGGTCACCCCAAAGGGTACAGACAATGTCCATCAATGACAGTAATGTCACCGGAAACACCCACCAGAAAAAACAGGGGATATCCACCAAAAATATCAATCATGTTTCCAGTGGAATTAGCAGAGAGCTCCTAAGGCTCGGGCAGTCACTGGAAATAGCCCCAGTGCTTCTGGTGGTAGTACAATAACTGTCCACACGAATTGGGGTTTTTTGTGTCAGGCCCGATCATTGGGATTTGTTCTGTGGAGTTTGTAGGGGATGTTCTTAGCATCATTCTAAGCTAATAAAATCCCAATTCCCTCGATCCATTTGGGAGATACATCAATCAAATGATCAAAATATTAGGTGGGCATTTGGTCATTCTAGTTACCGGAGGCCACCAGACTCAGTTTGAGCTTGGTAATGGCACCGGGGAGGTGGAACAAGCATTCCTCGAGCTCAAGAGGGTTTGTGCACTAAGATTCCATCCAAACCTAGCTTAACCTATGTCAAAATGAAGAGAGAGAGTTGTAGAAGAGATTGTACTTACCTCTGGCAGAGATTCTGGCAACTAGGCAGCAACTGGCACCAAGATAAGCCCTTCCCCCTCTTATTCCTCTTCTTCTTCTTCCTTCCTCTCCTCTTTCTTTCCTCTCCTATGTTGAGCACAAGTGAGAAATGAGGAAATAAATCCTCATTTCCACTTATATGGTAAAATAGACCTTAGGATTTGTTTGGCCGTACCCTATTTGGTTCGATCAGGTTAATCAGACTTTCGGAGCACGAGGACCAGACTACTTAGGTCCATAAAGTACTCACGTCATGAGGAAGGTATAAAGGATGATCTGGGATCTTCCAGGGATGTCCACGATGCGGGTGGCGGGAACCACTGGCATCGGAACCCTACTAGCAAACTGATTGGTCACAAAAAATAGCCCACCGGATTCAAGCCCAGGCTGTTTCTGGTGTCTTATTTCCAATGGTCAAGACAGCCTGCTATGACTGCCTGCTGTCCTCCAATTAGTTTCACATGGACAATTGCCCTTGGCTTGCTCATGGTCTTCCGACAATTTTGATGCTTGCTGGGATTTAGGTGTATGGTGTCGGGTCACTTATCGTCTGGGATTGGAAGGTACGAATCTCCTCCAATTGGACTGGCAAGCAATGCACGAACATGTGGGGTCATCTCTTCCCCTTTGGCAATGGGCAACCATGAGCAAAAACCTGGTTATACTTTCGATCTCCGGTCCGAGACCTACCACAACGGTTCAAATTAGACCAGGTCAAGGCACGAGTGTAACATTTTGTTCCTTCTCGTTAAATAATTTTTAAAAAATGAAAAATGAAAAATGGGCTAAAGAATGCTACCTTGCTACATAGGAAATGTCTAGAACATAGCAAGACATGGAAAGATCATGCTACCCCCACCCACCATGTGCTGAAGATGTTCCTGCGCTCTCTCCTATTGCCTACACTCTAGCATAGCATTTTTTCTCCCATGAAAATAGGAAATAGTTATTGGTGGGAAGTTATACCCCTCCCTCTCTCTCTCTCTCTCTCTCTCTCTCTCTCTCTCTCTCTCTCTCTCTCTTCCCTCCAATTTATGAAATGTCACAAATGTCCAAAGTGGAGAGGTGCAAGGAGTGTCTCCCCCTATATCACGTTATGCCTAAAACTTTTATTTTTTCTATTTGACAGTGTAAAATACAATAGTGCTTCCCTGGTGACACTCATTGGTGTTTGCTACCATCGTAGGCTATGCTCTCAATCATGAACACTCTCCCTCTTTTTAGATGGATAAATGAACCCTCTCCCCTAATTGTATGGCCAGACACAATGGACGATAAAATGATGCCCCCACTCATTGTGAAACCCAAGAAACACATCCTTGTTTTGCCCATCTTCGCAGCCCAATCAGGGAGCTTTTTTTTTTCTTTTTTAAATAAAGAATCATTTATATCAGATGGACCCCACCATGTAGCCTTATACACGTGGCTTCCAACCCATGGCTGACCTTCTTTCAATAGGATCAACTGGGGCAGATGCATGATTAAGATTGAAATCCTTAAAATGGGTCTTCTCTAATAATAGCAAAACTTTACATTAAGTTTTCTTCTCTATCTCAAACAGCTACTGGAACCAAAATTTGCCAAATATATTGCTCTAGACCATGATTGCATTATTAATCCTCCCAGATCATACAGTTCCTGTGTAATCATCTTTTTTTCAACATTCCCGTTTGTTGATTGAAGTGTTTCAACAGTTGAACATGTCTAGCTCTGAAGCCCCTTCATCTCCATTACCTTCACTGAGTGTAGCTTCTTCTTCTTCTTTTTCTTCTTCTTCACCAACAAAGGTTCAAATAGTCTCCAAGTCGGTATCGGACCGCCTTCTGATAGAGTTCTCTAACGAATCAGAATTCAACTTCGATTACGAGCAGAGTGAGCTGTGGTCACCTCCGCTGAGACGTACTGTGTTCTTGAATTCTCCAGGCAAGATATGCAGCGACCATGATATGGCAGCCAAGCTCAAAATAAGTAAACGCCATGGCGGCAGAAGATGCAAGTTCGGTTTCAACGTATGCTCTTACTCTCTACCCTTGGAGAATTTATAGCCTTTCCTTTTCTTCAAATTCTTCATTTGGGTTTCATTAAATTTTAGGATGTTATTTGATAGTTGTAGGTGATCTGTTGCTCTTGAAAGGAGGAGGTTCCACTCCATTGAATGGTTCTGTTGGCGATTTTTTCAGTGATAAGCTGGAAAGGTCCCTCATTTTTATTAATTTAATTTCTAAAATGACCCATTTTAAAATCCCAAACCCACCCCCCACCCAAAAAAAAAAAAAAAGACCCCTTGTCTTTAAATTAGAGGATCCCCATACATACGGAGGGGGAAAAAAAGTTATTATAAACTCTTCTCCCCGACCCACAACCATTTTTCTGTTTTACATTTAACGGAAAAAAATAGTAAATATATATATATATATTACTATTGTATTGTACATGTCTTTCATGATTTGTTTTTAGGTAGGATGTCTTTTCACCACCCCTATTTTTGGTTGTAGGGGCATGCCAACAAGTATCATTTCCCTCTATATAGAGTAGAACAAACCTTTGATTATTTGGTTTTTTTCTTTTTTTTTTTTCACAGAGGATATACAATAAAAAAAAACCTACTCTTAAGGGGAAATACAGTCACACACACCTGCATGTTGCTGGGGTCAAGTGCTAGCTTCAATTTATTTATTTATTCATTTTTTTTTTTTGGTAAATGTTAGCTTCAATTAAACGATGCTGCCATTGGAACCATGAAGATATATATATTAATTAAAATGTTCTTGTTATTTTCATGCAATATAGTTATAGAATATGCAAACGACGATATGTGTAAACTTTTTTCCTGGTAAAGAACTCTATGTGTTTACTTACATATTTATAAAAATAAATAAATAAATAAAAGAAGAAAGTATCACTCTCCTCCCCTATACTTAGACAAAATATATGTTCCCCTAGACATTTTCAAAAATATCACTCCCCTTCCCTTAATCAGAAAGATTCTATCAATTGTCCATTTCTGTGAGAAATGGTTCTTAACTCATGAATTTCTATTTCCTAATACCCAAACTACCTGCACACATGTGTAATACCAATTATAACCTTTTAAGAAGAAAAAATTAAAGAAGAGGATTCCTCTCTTTCTCTTTCTCTCTCCAATTTGAAGTCCTAAATCCTCTATTGATGATGCCCAGCGATCGATTGCATGTGCTTTGTCTGATCGAAGTGGGAACAATACAAGCTCGGCAATAGATAAAACAGATAAATCAAAATCTTCATTGAAAATCAGGTTACAAGCTTCTCTTTCAAATAAGAGAACTCAACAAATTCAGCCCATGTGAGATGAGATGGAGAGAACTAACAATCACCCCCAAGCTGCCATTGATACCTCAATACTTCAATCATCAAAAATTCAAATGGCACCTTCATATGCGGTGGGTGATGATCCACCTTACCCACAAAGTATTGAGAAATCAGACGAAATAGAAGCCAGAGGCAACCACAAATCGAGTTTAATGTTTCCCTCCCTACCACAGTAACTTCACCATCTCCAGCTTCAAGTAGTTACCATATGTCACACTCTACTCCAAATATGGCTAATGTATACGGCATTGGATTCTCAATCCAGTCAGCCCTACCTATACCTAGGATCGCAAACGCAGTGTAGTTACCAACCAACCACTTGAGACATCTACAATAATCAGGGTAAGCATATAAAATCCATAGAAGGCGTATATGTGTGGTGATCGGCTACAATGATAAATAATAATAATGGTCTATAATGAATAATCCATAGGTTACAATAGTAATATATAAATCTTACAACAATTGTTAATATAAATACAAGAATAAGAGATAGAGATATCCATCCGGCTACAAAGTGTCTCGCGGACACAGCCTCACAACCACACTAATATTTTGTCCATCTCAGCTCTGGTTCCACTATATAAATATAAAAATTACCGAGGGCTGAGCATGCAAGCACACATAACATCATGTTGCAACACATACTCACATTAACATCCACAAATGCATAGCCTCATGATTCATTTTATTTATACATAGCCATTCTAGTTACTAAGTCCCAATATGTGGTAAAAGTGCTATAAGCAACGTAGGTGATATCCCTAACCCTATACATTACATCTCAGGAATACAAGCTAGTTGCAAACAGGAGTCAGTCAGTCAGTCCCAGTGGAGCTAACCCCTAAATAGTAACACCTGACAGACATGGTCCTGATATCCCACACCATCGGTCTCCCCCGCTATTCGACAATCACCTGTATAGTATGTCGTATCATGTTGTGCCCTCTCAAGATATAGTATGTCATATCTGGGCATAGTAGTCCTTCGCAATTTACTATTGAGTGGGATTACCCAAAACCTTACCCCTATTGGCAAGGGGTTATAGCACTGGGATGTGATCCTAGCCATATGCATCTATATGCATCTATAACATCCAACATACATCTGTGGCCCACGGTACCGGATTCCCCCCCTCGGCCACACCATGCCTTAGACTGTCTATGTTACAACCATTACCACATAACTATCTTATGACACATCCACAAATCCTCGATCACATCAAGTCGGTTAAATCATACAACATATGAAATATATATAACCTGATTTCCCAAATCTAGTGTCTTTTCGCTGAATTCCCGATCCTACGTATCCTTATCGGGTACATTTCAAGTTCCTAAATAACCAATTTATATTTAGATTAATTTTTAGGTTAAATAAATATTTAATAATTCTACTTTCTTTCCTTCAGTTGAATTCCCATATCGGAATCCGTACTTAGTTGATAAGTAATATACTGACCTCAGGTCAGTATCCCTTCCTAATTAACCAGCTGTTACTACAGCTCAGCTCTAGGGTATCTGTATCACTATTAGTAAAAACACGTTCCGTTTTTTACCGTTTAATACATGTTTTACCATATGCTTCCCAAAGATACTTAAAAAAACAGAAAACATCAAGCATTCCCACTCTAAACACATTTAAAACACATTCCCATTTTTATGGTATTGTTAAAGACTTGATTTTTGAACATAATGTCTACTTAATTGGCCATATATCTCTCTCCCAAACTCTAATCGACTTGATTCTTTCACCAACTTGAAGCTAACGCAATGGACTATGTTTCTTATGATATTATCTTCAACTCAAATTCAATTCATGGACCCCGAAATTGAGCTATAAACTGGCATATTTACTAAAAAATACTTCTAAAGTGATGACTCCAAACTCTAACTGAACATATATCATTTCGAGAGTGCGTTGACTATGTTGACAACAATGAACAACACTATACCCTAGTCACATTGCTCAATAAGACTTTGGGCATGTGTGGTGTATGAATTTAGAATTGGTGTTGAATGATATTCAATTATATGTCTTAAAACTTATAATGAGACATGGGATGTATAGGCATTAATGTTAGATATTGTAGTTGTTTTGAATACTAGATGTAGATATTCATATAATAATTCCTTAATTTATATGAGTATACTACCATTTTTTTAGTCCCGTTTGTTTGAAATCTACACGTTTAAAACCCGTACCGTTCGTTTTTTTATTTTTACCGTTCTCTATTTTTTTGACCATTTATTTGACCATATCGTTTGAAAAATTTTACTGTTTAAAACTCATACTATCCATTTCCCTTTTTTTTTCGTTCCTGTTTTTGTTAATTATGATCTATATAGGTCATTTATCCAACCCACACAGCCATTGAGCTCTTTCTTGGTATACAGGATTGAACCTACAGATTCTTAACTCATAATTACTTTATTGAATATGTCTATACTGCCCTTGGCTCATAAATATACTTGGATTGGGTCCCAAGCCTAGGTAGGGGCACTATTGACATTTCATAGCCCAATATCTGTATAGCATTTCTCTCTTCCTCATTCGGTCGTGAATCATGCCCTTATATCATATAACCATTTCTGGGCAGGTCTGGTCACATGTACACAGTTCACGGCCATTCAATGTCAATCTAACTTTAACAACCCTATTCTATCAGAGCCCAACTGCCTGGCCGGTTCCCCTAGCAGAATAGGCTATTTTTCAACCTAACAGTCCTGCTTTCTTTGACAGAGTTGTGCCAGGCAATTCCAACACCTGAATTGCATCGTATTCATTTCAATTAAATTTTATACACCTTGTGAATTAATTTTTCCCATTCAATTTGGGTCTTTGGGGTCCTATTGGGTCAATTGGGCCTCTGTTTACCTAATTTGATCCCTGGGTGAGCCAACTAAATTTTCTTCCTATCCCTAGGCAGAATTAGGATCATGTGGGAGTTAAGCCCACCTCCAATTACATTTAATTTCACTCAATTAGAAAAAGACCTATGGTTCATGGTTTCTGGACTACCTTGCAGTCCATTGGGTTCCAATTGGAGTCCAACAATTCGGGCTTTTGTTGTGGGAAGTTATACTGGATCTTACCAGCAAATTCCCACTCCCAATTGCAACTATTAACCTACCCTACCCTTAATCGATTCTTACCCTAGCTGAATTCACATGTATGTGTTAGGGTTTACCTTCCTAGCTATTCTTGGGGTGACCAAATGAGTCCACAAGCAACTGTGCAGTTTGGATTCCAGATCCCATCAGTGACTGTATCTTGGCAGCACTTGGAGATGCATGACAACAACAACCATAGCATCACCAGCAGCCTTTAGGGTGGGCTGCCGCCTGATGACAATAGCAAAGCAACAGTAGGGGCAGCAGCTGCTCTCCCCCACCCCTTTTCCTTCCTTTCTTCTTCCTTTCTTTTTCTCTCTTCTCTTTTCCTTCTTCTTCCTTCTTTGTTTCTCTTCGGTTCACAATAGAAAAAGGAGAGAAAGGATGGCCAACCTTCTCCTTTTATATTGCTAAACAGACCTTAGGATTTAGGATTTGGCAAAAGTATTTTTACAAATATCTATTTTTCCTAAGTAGTTAAACTTAAATAACTCACTATAGGCTCTACGGTTTAACATGAAACTAAGTACATTAGAACCCGTAATCATGCCCCTAATCATGGTAGGAATGGGTAGAATTACCTTGTAAAGTAGTGGGGCCCACAAGAAAAAAAATACAATTTTCTAGGCATTTTGGCACCACAATTGTCTGGCTGGTTCTATCACAGCTAGTTTGGGGGCTTTAGAAGAGTTTGCAGCCCTCTCTAGGTTGCATCACAATAGGGCTAAGCCCTCTATTATTTTAGAGGGCCTTACTCAAACTAGTAGTATGCAACTTATTAAGGAAACCAATATACCAATTAGGTACCTTAGGGTTCCTCTTGTAACAGGAAAGCTTACTAATCGAGATTGCAAACCTATACTGGATTTGATCAGGAACAAGCTTAAAGGATGGAAGGCAAGGTTTCTCTTATATGCTGGACGATTGCAGTTGATTTCCTAAGTTGTACAAGGATGCTATATATACTAGTCAAGTATTTTTGCATTACTTATTGCAGAGATGGAGTCAATTTTTTTGAATTTCTTATGGTTTGGTCCCTCTTTGGAAAAGAAGAGACATTTTATTTCTTGGGATGCTGTATGCAAACCTAAGGAGGAAGGGGGTTTAGAGCTGAAAAGAGTGAAAGATATGAATGTTGCTGGAATTTTGAAGCAAATATGGTAGATTGCTCCTCATAGGAAGAGCATAGGGGTGGACTGTATTTACAAATGGCACTTGAAGAAGGAGACAATTTGGACTGTGAAGGCTACTGGTGAAGCTTCTTGGGTTTGGAGGAAGATTCTAAAATATAGGGACAAGGTGGAAGGTGTTATTATGCATATGGTAGTTAATGGAAGAACAACTAGGGTATGGCTGGATTCTTGGCATCCAAAGGGTATCCTTATTAAGAGATTTGGGGAAAGAATAAGATATGATTCTGGTTTGTCTTATCTTGCAATAGTTGATGAGATCCTAAGGAATGGGGATTGACAGCCTACTCCTTCTACAACTCTTGATCTTATTGAAGCTTGGGGATGTCTTCAAACTATCTCTAGACTTCACTATGATGAGGAGATCCTACAGGTGTGTTTACTACTAAATCAACATGGGAGTTAGTGAGGAGGAAGGAGAGGAAGGTGGAGTGGAAGCAATTAGTGTGGTTTGAAGGCAACATACCTCGGCATTCATTCACAACCTGGAGATATTTAGTTGAGGCTTTACCAATAAAGGATCAGCTCATCAAGAGGAGGATGAACATTATTAGTCCCCAATGCCTTTTTTGTTGGGCAGGTATGGAAAGTAGGAACCATCTATATTTTGAATGTCAATATATACTAATGCTATTTGGGAGAAGGTTGCCCTACTATGCATTCAAAATGGGAAGAAATATGATAGTGTCATGGAAGTTGCATTGTGGGTAAAAAATGAATTTCTTGAGAAAGATCCACTTAGAGTAGTTGGAAAGTTAGCTTTCTGTGCCACAGTACAACACATATGGTAGGAAAAAAAATTTAGGATCTTCAAGTCAAAAATTCTAACTACTCTACAGATTATAGAAGCCATAATTTTAGAAGTAAAAGTGAAATGCTTAACTATGAATTTTATGGCTGAATGCAACCCTAGAAATCAGTTTTTAGTAACAAGTTGGGGAATCAATGTAATATCCCGCTTCTTAAACCCGGTCTGATTTCGCGGTTGAACCGGTTGAACCATGCAGGAACCGAGCCAGAGGATGTTAGAGCGGGTTCCTTATGGGCTATGATGGCACGGGTGACCTTAAACACCGGCTGGCCCGACAAGTCAGAGCCAGTGCCAGAAGAGACGGGAGTACCCAAACCGTGTACGTGCACCTACCATAAGGCTATGTACGGATAGAACAGGTATTATATCCGTATTTTAAGATTATGTACGTATGCTACATTGTATGCTTGGGGTAGGGTCCGAGCCGAGGTCAGAGCCCGGTCAAAATCCCAAGTTTTGACTCTCGGATGGGTATGACCGGTGGGTACCCCACCCACCTGTGTGACCCATCCGACACTATTCACTTAAGTAGGAATAGTATATATAAGACTTTATGATTTCCTTCTTTCCATTTATTACCCCCGTACGTTTGGGAGAAAAGTACAGAGGAGAGAGAAAAAGAAGGGGAAGAAGAAAGGAAGAGGAAGAAAGGGAAGATTTCAGCGGCGCCGAAGCTCGATCTTGCCATTCCGGTGCCGGAAGAGTAATCTTCAACTCGAGATCTACAGTTGGAGGTAAGAAAAGCTGGGTTTATGAACATTAACCATACCCACGCTTTAAACCCTTGATTCGAGTATGGTTTCTCAAGATCTTGTAAACACCCTTTGAAATGTTGAATCTAAGGTTTAATAGATGATTATTATGTTGATCTTGAAGGATTTGAAGAGATATTGACAAGGTAGAAGGAGCATTGTGAGTTGGAAGTGATTTGGAGAGTTCGAAGTCATTTTTGAGCAAAGAAGGTAAGATGGTTCCCCTCACTCGAATCTAACTTAGATCTAAGCTAGAACCATCATATAGGACTTTAAAGGTGTGAAGAATGGGTGGGGAAAAGCCCTATTTGGATCCCCAAGGAATGGAGGAAGTGAGAAGAAACTGGGGTTTTTCCGCCAAAACCGGCGGGTACAACCGGTGGGTCCCTACCCACCTGAGACACCCACCCGAGAGGGCCAGGGGGTCCCTGGCCAAACCGGCGGGTAGGACCGGCGGGTCCTACCGGCGGGTCCCTACCCGCCGGTCCCAAACCGGCGGGTTGGACCGGTGGGTAGACCACCCACCTGAGTGACCCACCCGAGTGGACAGAATTTGATTCTTAGGTCCGATTGAGCCCAAATCGGACGTGGGACCTTCTTTCGACGTTCTAAACACGATTTTGACGTCGGATTTCATTAATTTTGATTCTAAATTGGTGAAGTACTAACCCCGCTCAATTTTGTTAGGTTCACCAAAGCCTTCCCGATTCGCTCCGGATCTCACCCGTACCGAGCGGGACTCCTTGTACGCTACAAGTAAGTGGAGAGAGGACGTGTGGCCTTGTTTCAAGGCATTTGTTTGGAATTCATTTAACCATATCTAATCTAGTCATGTCATCATGAATGTGCTATATAGATTAGTCATTCCACACTTTGATGTGCATTTATGTTATGTTTACTTTTCAAATGCAAATTGAATGTGATGTTATATGTTGAATGTGTACATCATGTTGCATAATGCCTTGATAGACTAGATGCCGTGGTCGGCTTGGAAACGAATGCATTGGTGGCCCGTGGTATGAGACACGGAGGCACTATGCAGTCGTACTGCATATAGGAGCATGCGGTATTAGGATTCTCACCATCCCGTGCTACGACCCTTCCCAACAGGGGTTGAGGTGTTGGGTTGCCATTTGGGGGGAAGCAGGGGTAGCGGTTGTCGGACACTGTGGCGGTTAGGCATTACGCCCGGCGAGTCATGTAGGACAGTCGGCAACCCCGGTGGTATTTCAAGAGGGCCAATCGTACTGCTTTTAAATTGCTGGAGTCAGCACTTTTATTTCAGTCATTTACATTTCTGTTGAGAGCCGGTGGACGGCATTGTCTTTATTTTTCCGAGTACTCACGGTGGGCCTTCTCCAACAGCCCTATGGGCGTATCGCGGGAGGGAGTTCACGGCTCGTACCCAGAGTATACGCGCACTGTGGTTGTAGTAGCATAAAAACCAAAGACTTAGTAATGTTGATTAGGTGTATGTGATTTAAAATGAATTGCATGGCATGTAGTGCATATGATGTGTTGTGATGTGTGGACTGTTGTGTGTGGTCCACCTCTCTACTTACTGAGCTAGTGAGCTCATTCCACGTATACACCCCTTTTTAGATGATTTTGCAGGTCATGCATCTGAGGAGCTTGGGGTGGGTCCCGCAGTCGAGTTTCCTGATGAGGACTGGTGGACCCCCGATGAGTTTGAGCACGGCGTAGACTGCGCGTGTGAGAGCTGTGTTGCGGGGCAGCGGTTCTGAGGCCGAGCTGAGCTCCAGCCTTGATACCGATGCCGGGCTGCGTACTCTGATGTTTTTGATAATTTCCTGTACATAATTGATATTCAAACTTTATTCTTTTTGTGTATATATATCATGCCTTTGGGCCCAAATGTATATAATTATGGTATCGCCATTTGGGTATCAGGTATATGGGAATTATTACAGGTAAAACTTAGTCTTCTGCTGATTTGATGAGTTGATTTTAGTGTGTGTATGCTGTGGTGGAATACAGTGTCTGATGATCCTGGCAGGTTTGGGTTAACCGGTGTTAACTCGGTCACCGCTCCGGTTCAGTGCGAACGGGGTGTGACAAACGGTGGTATCAGAGCGTGATGCTCTGCTCCACTCACAGCATACCATTAGAATCCCGTAGATTCTATAATAGGAAAATGGGGTTGGGCAAATATAAAAGCTTTAAAGATTAAAAGTCAAAGAAAGGAAGTATAAAAATTGAGTTATATTATAAGTTGCATTCATGGCATGCGTGAGTGTAGATAAAAGGTAATTAGGTTGGTACTATAACCTATAAAGTACTATTTCGACGAAATTTCGGCAGCATAACGGCGTAAAGTGGGATTTCCAAAAAATTTTACACAAAACCTGATAAACAACAGATAATAATATAACAAAGAGCATAGATAGAAAGATCACATCACCACAAAACCACACAGGAATTCCACATATGAAAACATTATAATAGTCCAATATCCAAAGATGTTTCATTCCATAAATGAAATTCAAGTTACATCGCAATTACAAGGAATGAGAATAAAGAAAGGTACAATGTCTACAAAAAAAGAGAAAAAATGGATAAATAGCTGGGCGGCCAAGCTAAGCCTCACTGGTCGTCATCATCGTCGTCGATGATCACCACGTTCGCTGGAGGCCTGGAGTTAAAGTCGAAGCGGTGATCGTAATAATCTAACCTCGTGTTCACCAATCGTACCTCCCTCCTAAGCCGGCCATAATCTGCTGAGATGGCGGTGGCCCTGGTGTCCAAGTCCTGACCCAGCCTATGGAAGGAATCCTCCAAGGTGATCTGCCGTGAGGCAATCTCGTCCAGCCGCCGCAGTATCTGAACCTGGCCATCCTGCAAGGCCCGCATGGAGGCTGTCCTGTCCTCATAGTCGTAGTCACCACTCCCAGGTGGTGGGGCTCCATATGGTGGGGCTGTAGCTCTGGAAGAACTAGGGCCCGTACCTCTCGATGCCTGAGGCACCTCCTCAGGGATACTGCCGCCCATCAGATCCGCCTCCTCGTCCTGAGGAACGTAGTCCTCGTCCTCCTTATTGGACTCCTCCTCCATGAGGACATCCTCTACAGGGGCAGCCCTCCTACCCCTACCTCTCCGAGCTCCCGATCTGGGAGGTGAATCCATGAGGGTGTGGAGACCCATCTTCAAGAGGTTGCTCCGATCGAACCTATCGGCCGGAGTCTTCCCCTCCTCTCCGCTCAGATCCACCCTGAAGAACTCGAAGATCCTGGTGAGGATCCTGCCGTACGGGAATCCTCCGTCCTCTGGGTGGGAAGCATGGTGCTCCATCGCTCTGAGGATGATATAGGGAAGGCACAAGTGCTCCCTGCCTCCCTCTGCTGCCGTAAAGATACAAAATGCAATGAAGGCCGTCATGAAACCTACCTGGTTCCGATGACCTTCTCTGGGGAGCAGGTTGAACTGGATCAACCGGGCGAAGAGACGGACCTCAGGGAAGAAAGATGTCTCGGACTCCGGGTGACTGCTGCTGCCGCAGATGGTCTCGTAGATGAAGTCCGGTGTCTCCATGCTCATGAACGGTCCCTGAGGCCTACTCCTGGGGGGACTGTAGTATCGGTGTCCCGCCGCCGATATGCCCAGAATGCTGGCCAGGGTGTCTACCGTCAGCTGGATATCCACTCCCTTCACCAGGCTGCTGACAGTGAGTTCCCCGTACTGATATGACACCTCGAGGTTGCAATAAAACCGACGGACGAGCTGATCGTAGCACGGTTGGTCCACCTGAAGAATAGTGTCCCAGCCCAATGCTGAGAACCTCTCCTGAAGCTGGGCCTTGTGGAAGTCCTCGACTACCACGGTCTTTTCCATCAATACTGGCCCCTTCAGGAAGATAGGCCATTTGGCTGCGGCCTCGGCACTAGTGAAGTGCTCCTCATCGTAGTCTGAAGGGTCAGACTGAGCAGGTGTAGGTCTTCCTGTGCGATGAGCTGAAGTGCTGGTCTCCGCACTTTTCCGCTTAGAAGCGGTGGTCTTGCGTCGAACACCAGAGGAAGATGGTCCTCTGCCGGTGCGTGAAGACATCCTGACAATAAGAAAAGGAAGATGGGTTAGTACAGCAATAAAGGACAGCAGCATTAAAGAAGGAAAGCCAAAATCCAATTTATGCGAAAAACGGGAACGGCAATGATCTAGAACTGATAGAAAACTTATGACATGGAACATGGTAGATGATAACGCATGGAAGCGTGCCAAAACAGTAAAATGACAGCAAAGGACAGCAAAAGCAATAGGCATGAATGAAATGGGAGAATTCAAGTCCATTGTGCAATTGGAATAGAATGAAGTGAAGGCTTGAACTCTAGGGTATGAATGAAATGCCACATTAGTAAGATGTTGAAAATGCAAGAGCATACCCCAAATAGATTATGGAATTCCATGAGTACAAGTATGGATGAAAATCAAGGAAACCAATGCCAAAATAGGGATTTTCATGGAAATACATGAGGATTTCAAGCATAATGGGTGATTCAAGGAAATCTAACTCCTATCTAGCGTAAAACAAGTGAAATGCATTACATAGAAGACATCAATTTGAGAAAAACAGTAAGGATTGAAGAAACCCCAAATTTGAGAACCTAGGGCATCAATTTGGGTTTTTCTCCAAATAAAGTGGGATGATTCCTATAAATTACAAATGAGCACAAGGGAATCATCACAACCACATGATAATACTTTTCCATGGTGGGAAATAGAGAAAGAAAGCCTAGAAAGCAAATCCTAATCAAGCATTTCACCCAAATTGAAATTCTGGAAAAAGGAGAAGAAGAGGAACTTACTTGGATGAAGACGAGTTAACTCTTCACTAAAGCGCCGTGTGGATGAGCGGAATCGTGAGTTGGAGCGCCGAGTAGACTCCCAAAATCGTCCAAGAGAAAAAGGAAGGAAAAAGAGAGAGAAGAGAGTGAAGGAAACAAAACAAAACAGGGCCAAAAGGCCCTGTTTTCGCTTTATCGGCCAAGACCGGCGGGTCCAGACCGGCGGGTCCCTACCCGCCGGTGACACCCGCCGGTTTGGGTGTTGGGACCGGCGGGTCAGACCGGCGGGTCCCTACCCGCTGGTTCATCCCACCGGTTTGGACAGAAGGGAGAAATTTTAAAATTTTTAAAATTTTCTTTCTTTGTCTTTTCCCTTCTTTTCTCCTATTATGAATGCATTGGTTTTATGGTGGGGATTAATCCTATGATCGATATGCTACGGTCAAGTGGGACCATTCGCATGTATGTTGTGAACTTTGCCCGTATCTTGGAATTGAGCTATGATTAATTACAGGCTATCATACACTACAACACCTCACATAATGGCATATGATTGTGTGCCTAAATCAGTCTATGGTGTTTAACCAATGTGGTGTGTGATATGTTCCAGGTACAAGGATACGATGGTACGTACTAGATCCGGTAGTAGTGCCCGAGGTACCTTGCGGGGTCCTCGTCGGGTCGGTCGACCACAAAATCCCAGAGGGGCCCGTTCTGTGAGGCATACCTCACCTCCACCACCTGCAGAGACCCATGGTCAGGGTGGGGCACATGGGGACCCACCTATGACTGCACTCCCAGACCCTCCACCGGTCATTACACCGGGAGATGTTGCTACAATAATTCAGCAGTCCCAACAAGCTTTCCAGCAACAAATGCTTCAGCAACAGCAAGCATTTATGACTGCCATCCAGCAACAGTTGGATTTTTCTCAACCGGGTCAACCTCCCCGGGTGCCCACTCCGCAGGACCCACCTGTAGGGTCGGGAACGGGACCACCAGTGGGTACACCTCCAATCCCACCATTCGGTATTCCTCAGCATGGGATGCCTCATCCTTATGCCTACTATCCTACCTATGCTCCTAACTTCCCGGCGACGAGTAATACGTCAAGGGTAGTAGAGTCGTTCAAGAGGAACTTACCACCGGTATTCTCTAAGGTGGGGAGTGATCCTCTAGAACCGGATCAATGGATCCAAGAATTGGAGAAGATATTTGAGGTGCTTGAGTGCACAGATGCCCAGAAGCTCATTTGTGCTGGGTTACAACTCAAGAAAGAGGCAAATTCTTGGTGGCAAGCCTCCAAGCCTATATTAATGGCTGCTCATCCAGAACCTACTTGGGAGCAGTTTAAGGAGTTGTTCTTGGACAACCACTATCCGCGCAGTTTCAGAGATCGAAAAGAGACGGAGTTCATGGCCTTAACTCAAGGAGGTAAGACTGTCCTTGAGTATCAGCAACAGTTTGAAAGTTTATTCCATTTTGCCCCAAGGCATATGCGAACAGCTGAGGAGAAGGCAGCAAGGTTCCTAAAGGGCCTAAAAGCATCTATTGGGTCGGTGCTTGAAGTCTTGGATTTGACCGAATATGGTCAGATAGTGCAGAAGGCCAAAACGATGGAAGATAAGCAAAAGGGTGAACAGTCCCTCACTCCTGGACTGTGGAAGAGATCAAATCCATTCCCAGATGTGGGAAATTCCTCCAAAGGATACCGTGGATCATACAGTTCTGGGCCTATGTATAGGCAGCCCTATAGGCCATCTGGCTACCCTTCTAGGCCAGTTGGTGGTTCGGGTTCTACTTCCTTTCGCCCGAACACTAGTGTGGCACCTACAGCTTCAAGGCCACCTCGACCTTCATCTGCATCGGGTCAAGTGCAGAGGGGCCCCGCTCCAGTTCCGACGTCTCAGATTCGTTGCTTCAACTGCCATTCCTATGGGCATTATGCGAAAGACTGTCGGTCCCGACCAGCCTTGCCCTCCAGTCAGCCCTCTGCTTACCGACCTCCCTTGCCTCGAGGCAATCAACCGCAGGGAAGGATGTATGCCCTATCAGCCGAGGAAGCTGAGGCTAGTACAGAAGTTGTAGCAGGTACATTTTAAATTAAGAAGTTCATTATGATTAATATTGATGACCTGCTGAAATTATATACATTGTTATACTAGGTATCCTACCCATATCGGGCATACCAGCCTATGTTTTATTTGATTCAGAAGCTACTCATTCATTCGCATCTAAGAGGTTTGTAGGGAAGCTTGGGATGTCACCCAGGATCCTGGACCAGGGAATGATTGTTAGTATGCCTACTGGTAAAGTTGCACAGTTGAAGGAAGTGTATGGACCGTGCCCGGTGGAGATTAGTGGGAAGAACTTTGATGCGCAACTCATTAAGTTCAATATGCAGAATTTTGATGCTATATTGGGTATGGATTGGCTGTCGGCTCACCGAGCTAATGTGATCTGTGCGGAAAGGCTGATTAAGGTAACAGATGACGAAAGGAAAGAGTGGGTATACCGAGCAGATACCATGAAAAGAGTGCGAAAGGTTCTGGTCTCCGCTCTCCAAGCGGTAAAGTTACTAGAAAGTGGATGTCAGGGTTACATAGCCTCGGTACTCGATGTTGATGCAAGAGTTACACCTCTAGAAGAAGTAAAGGTGGTTAAAGAGTTTCCCGATGTTTTCCCAG